>NC_079447.1:42165118-42440139 GCF_903798145.1 Danio aesculapii | reverse complement strand
TCCAGCTGAAGTGACCCAGCAGGCTGCCCCAGGGACAGCTACTGTCCCTGGGTAGACAGTTTGGGCTCTGATGGGCACCCTTGTCCTCCAGCTGAAGGGTCTAGTGACCCCAGCAGGCTGCCCCAGGGGCCAGCTACTGTCCCTGGGTGGCAGTTTGGGCTCTTGGAGGGCCCCTTGTCCTCCAGCTGAAGGGTCTGTGACCCCAGCAGGGCTGCCCCAGGGGCCAGCTACTGTCCCTGGGTGGCAGTTTGGGCTCTTGAGGGCCCCTTGTCCTCCAGCTGAAGGGTCTGTGACCCCAGCAGGCTGCCCCAGGGGCCAGCTACTGTCCCTGGGTGGCAGTTTGGGCTCTGGAGGGCCCCTTGTCCTCCAGCTGAAGGGTCTGTGACCCCAGCAGGCTGCCCCAGGGGCCAGCTACTGTCCCTGGGTGGCAGTTTGGGCTCTTGGAGGGCCCCTTGTCCTCCAGCTGAAGGGTCTGTGACCCCAGCAGGCTGCCCCAGGGGCCAGCTACTGTCCCTGGGTGGCAGTTTGGGCTCTTGGGGGCCCCTTGTCCTCCAGCTGAAGGGTCTGTGACCCCAGCAGGCTGCCCCAGGGGCCAGCTACTGTCCCTGGGTGGCAGTTTGGGCTCTTGAGGGCCCCTTGTCCTCCAGCTGAAGGGTCTGTGACCCCAGCAGGCTGCCCCAGGGGCCAGCTACTGTCCCTGGGTGGCAGTTTGGGCTCTGGAGGGCCCCTTGTCCTCCAGCTGAAGGGTCTGTGACCCCAGCAGGCTGCCCCAGGGGCCAGCTACTGTCCCTGGGTGGCAGTTTGGGCTCTTGAGGGCCCCTTGTCCTCCAGCTGAAGGGTCTGTGACCCCAGCAGGCTGCCCCAGGGGCCAGCTACTGTCCCTGGGTGGCAGTTTGGGCTCTGGAGGGCCCCTTGTCCTCCAGCTGAAGGGTCTGTGACCCCAGCAGGCTGCCCCAGGGGCCAGCTACTGTCCCTGGGTGGCAGTTTGGGCTCTTGGGGGCCCCTTGTCCTCCAGCTGAAGGGTCTGTGACCCCAGCAGGGCTGCCCCAGGGGCCAGCTACTGTCCCTGGGTGGCAGTTTGGGCTCTTGAGGGCCCCTTGTCCTCCAGCTGAAGGGTCTGTGACCCCAGCAGGCTGCCCCAGGGGCCAGCTACTGTCCCTGGGTGGCAGTTTGGGCTCTTGGAGGGCCCCTTGTCCTCCAGCTGAAGGGTCTGTGACCCCAGCAGGCTGCCCCAGGGGCCAGCTACTGTCCCTGGGTGGCAGTTTGGGCTCTTGAGGGCCCCTTGTCCTCCAGCTGAAGGGTCTGTGACCCCAGCTGGCTGCCCCAGGGGCCAGCTACTGTCCCTGGGTGGCAGTTTGGGCTCTGGAGGGCCCCTTGTCCTCCAGCTGAAGGGTCTGTGACCCCAGCAGGCTGCCCCAGGGGCCAGCTACTGTCCCTGGGTGGCAGTTTGGGCTCTTGGGGGCCCCTTGTCCTCCAGCTGAAGGGTCTGTGACCCCAGCAGGCTGCCCCAGGGGCCAGCTACTGTCCCTGGGTGGCAGTTTGGGCTCTGGAGGGCCCCTTGTCCTCCAGCTGAAGGGTCTGTGACCCCAGCAGGCTGCCCCAGGGGCCAGCTACTGTCCCTGGGTGGCAGTTTGGGCTCTTGGAGGGCCCCTTGTCCTCCAGCTGAAGGGTCTGTGACCCCAGTGGGCTGCCCCAGGGGCCAGCTACTGTCCCTGGGTGGCAGTTTGGGCTCTTGGGGGCCCTTGTCCTCCAGCTGAAGGGTCTGTGACCCCAGCAGGCTGCCCCAGGGGCCAGCTACTGTCCCTGGGTGGCAGTTTGGGCTCTTGGGGGCCCCTTGTCCTCCAGCTGAAGGGTCTGTGACCCCAGTAGGCTGCCCCAGGGGCCAGCTACTGTCCCTGGGTGGCAGTTTGGGCTCTTGGGGGCCCCTTGTCCTCCAGCTGAAGGGTCTGTGACCCCAGTGGGCTGCCCCAGGGGCCAGCTACTGTCCCTGGGTGGCAGTTTGGGCTCTTGAGGGCCCCTTGTCCTCCAGCTGAAGGGTCTGTGACCCCAGCAGGCTGCCCCAGGGGCCAGCTACTGTCCCTGGGTGGCAGTTTGGGCTCTGAGGGCCCCTTGTCCTCCAGCTGAAGGGTCTGTGACCCCAGCAGGCTGCCCCAGGGGCCAGCTACTGTCCCTGGGTGGCAGTTTGGGCTCTGGAGGGCCCCTTGTCCTCCAGCTGAAGGGTCTGTGACCCCAGCAGGCTGCCCCAGGGGCCAGCTACTGTCCCTGGGTGGCAGTTTGGGCTCTTGAGGGCCCCTTGTCCTCCAGCTGAAGGGTCTGTGACCCCAGTGGGCTGCCCCAGGGGCCAGCTACTGTCCCTGGGTGGCAGTTTGGGCTCTTGAGGGGCCCCTTGTCCTCCAGCTGAAGGGTCTGTGACCCCAGCAGGCTGCCCCAGGGGCCAGCTACTGTCCCTGGGTGGCAGTTTGGGCTCTGGAGGGCCCCTTGTCCTCCAGCTGAAGGGTCTGTGACCCCAGCAGGCTGCCCCAGGGGCCAGCTACTGTCCCTGGGTGGCAGTTTGGGCTCTTGGGGGCCCCTTGTCCTCCAGCTGAAGGGTCTGTGACCCCAGTGGGCTGCCCCAGGGGCCAGCTACTGTCCCTGGGTGGCAGTTTGGGCTCTTGAGGGCCCCTTGTCCTCCAGCTGAAGGGTCTGTGACCCCAGCAGGCTGCCCCAGGGGCCAGCTACTGTCCCTGGGTGGCAGTTTGGGCTCTGGAGGGCCCCTTGTCCTCCAGCTGAAGGGTCTGTGACCCCAGCAGGCTGCCCCAGGGGCCAGCTACTGTCCCTGGGTGGCAGTTTGGGCTCTGGAGGGCCCCTTGTCCTCCAGCTGAAGGGTCTGTGACCCCAGCAGGCTGCCCCAGGGGCCAGCTACTGTCCCTGGGTGGCAGTTTGGGCTCTGGAGGGCCCCTTGTCCTCCAGCTGAAGGGTCTGTGACCCCAGCAGGCTGCCCCAGGGGCCAGCTACTGTCCCTGGGTGGCAGTTTGGGCTCTTGAGGGCCCCTTGTCCTCCAGCTGAAGGGTCTGTGACCCCAGCAGGCTGCCCCAGGGGCCAGCTACTGTCCCTGGGTGGCAGTTTGGGCTCTTGAGGGCCCCTTGTCCTCCAGCTGAAGGGTCTGTGACCCCAGCAGGCTGCCCCAGGGGCCAGCTACTGTCCCTGGGTGGCAGTTTGGGCTCTTGGGGGCCCCTTGTCCTCCAGCTGAAGGGTCTGTGACCCCAGCAGGCTGCCCCAGGGGCCAGCTACTGTCCCTGGGTGGCAGTTTGGGCTCTGGAGGGCCCCTTGTCCTCCAGCTGAAGGGTCTGTGACCCCAGCAGGCTGCCCCAGGGGCCAGCTACTGTCCCTGGGTGGCAGTTTGGGCTCTGGAGGGCCCCTTGTCCTCCAGCTGAAGGGTCTGTGACCCCAGCAGGCTGCCCCAGGGGCCAGCTACTGTCCCTGGGTGGCAGTTTGGGCTCTTGGGGGCCCCTTGTCCTCCAGCTGAAGGGTCTGTGACCCCAGCAGGCTGCCCCAGGGGCCAGCTACTGTCCCTGGGTGGCAGTTTGGGCTCTGGAGGGCCCCTTGTCCTCCAGCTGAAGGGTCTGTGACCCCAGCAGGCTGCCCCAGGGGCCAGCTACTGTCCCTGGGTGGCAGTTTGGGCTCTTGGGGGCCCCTTGTCCTCCAGCTGAAGGGTCTGTGACCCCAGCAGGGCTGCCCCAGGGGCCAGCTACTGTCCCTGGGTGGCAGTTTGGGCTCTGGAGGGCCCCTTGTCCTCCAGCTGAAGGGTCTGTGACCCCAGCAGGCTGCCCCAGGGGCCAGCTACTGTCCCTGGGTGGCAGTTTGGGCTCTGGAGGGCCCCTTGTCCTCCAGCTGAAGGGTCTGTGACCCCAGCAGGCTGCCCCAGGGGCCAGCTACTGTCCCTGGGTGGCAGTTTGGGCTCTGGAGGGCCCCTTGTCCTCCAGCTGAAGGGTCTGTGACCCCAGCAGGCTGCCCCAGGGGCCAGCTACTGTCCCTGGGTGGCAGTTTGGGCTCTGGAGGGCCCCTTGTCCTCCAGCTGAAGGGTCTGTGACCCCAGTAGGCTGCCCCAGGGGCCAGCTACTGTCCCTGGGTGGCAGTTTGGGCTCTTGGGGGCCCCTTGTCCTCCAGCTGAAGGGTCTGTGACCCCAGCAGGGCTGCCCCAGGGGCCAGCTACTGTCCCTGGGTGGCAGTTTGGGCTCTTGAGGGCCCCTTGTCCTCCAGCTGAAGGGTCTGTGACCCCAGCAGGCTGCCCCAGGGGCCAGCTACTGTCCCTGGGTGGCAGTTTGGGCTCTGGAGGGCCCCTTGTCCTCCAGCTGAAGGGTCTGTGACCCCAGCAGGCTGCCCCAGGGGCCAGCTACTGTCCCTGGGTGGCAGTTTGGGCTCTTGAGGGCCCCTTGTCCTCCAGCTGAAGGGTCTGTGACCCCAGCAGGCTGCCCCAGGGGCCAGCTACTGTCCCTGGGTGGCAGTTTGGGCTCTTGAGGGCCCCTTGTCCTCCAGCTGAAGGGTCTGTGACCCCAGCAGGCTGCCCCAGGGGCCAGCTACTGTCCCTGGGTGGCAGTTTGGGCTCTTGGGGGCCCCTTGTCCTCCAGCTGAAGGGTCTGTGACCCCAGCAGGCTGCCCCAGGGGCCAGCTACTGTCCCTGGGTGGCAGTTTGGGCTCTTGGGGGCCCCTTGTCCTCCAGCTGAAGGGTCTGTGACCCCAGCAGGCTGCCCCAGGGGCCAGCTACTGTCCCTGGGTGGCAGTTTGGGCTCTTGAGGGCCCCTTGTCCTCCAGCTGAAGGGTCTGTGACCCCAGCAGGCTGCCCCAGGGGCCAGCTACTGTCCCTGGGTGGCAGTTTGGGCTCTGGAGGGCCCCTTGTCCTCCAGCTGAAGGGTCTGTGACCCCAGCAGGCTGCCCCAGGGGCCAGCTACTGTCCCTGGGTGGCAGTTTGGGCTCTTGAGGGCCCCTTGTCCTCCAGCTGAAGGGTCTGTGACCCCAGCAGGCTGCCCCAGGGGCCAGCTACTGTCCCTGGGTGGCAGTTTGGGCTCTGGAGGGCCCCTTGTCCTCCAGCTGAAGGGTCTGTGACCCCAGCAGGCTGCCCCAGGGGCCAGCTACTGTCCCTGGGTGGCAGTTTGGGCTCTTGAGGGGCCCCTTGTCCTCCAGCTGAAGGGTCTGTGACCCCAGCAGGCTGCCCCAGGGGCCAGCTACTGTCCCTGGGTGGCAGTTTGGGCTCTGGAGGGCCCCTTGTCCTCCAGCTGAAGGGTCTGTGACCCCAGCAGGCTGCCCCAGGGGCCAGCTACTGTCCCTGGGTGGCAGTTTGGGCTCTTGAGGGCCCCTTGTCCTCCAGCTGAAGGGTCTGTGACCCCAGCAGGCTGCCCCAGGGGCCAGCTACTGTCCCTGGGTGGCAGTTTGGGCTCTTGAGGGCCCCTTGTCCTCCAGCTGAAGGGTCTGTGACCCCAGCAGGCTGCCCCAGGGGCCAGCTACTGTCCCTGGGTGGCAGTTTGGGCTCTTGAGGGCCCCTTGTCCTCCAGCTGAAGGGTCTGTGACCCCAGCAGGCTGCCCCAGGGGCCAGCTACTGTCCCTGGGTGGCAGTTTGGGCTCTTGAGGGCCCCTTGTCCTCCAGCTGAAGGGTCTGTGACCCCAGTAGGGCTGCCCCAGGGGCCAGCTACTGTCCCTGGGTGGCAGTTTGGGCTCTTGAGGGCCCCTTGTCCTCCAGCTGAAGGGTCTGTGACCCCAGCAGGCTGCCCCAGGGGCCAGCTACTGTCCCTGGGTGGCAGTGTATACAACATGCTTTGTAGAAATTTTGTGAATTAAACTGCACAACCCAAAATAAACAACACTAATCAAAAGGATAAGGGTTACTCTCTCTAGAACAAAAATGATTTTATTTTGTTTGACATTTTTGCATTTATGAGGAAAAAGCTTTGTCATGGATGTGACAACACGCCATTATGGATGTGATAGATGTGAAATTGCCACTTTTGTGACTTATGTAAATCAAATATTTGTTACAGTCGTGTAAAACAATCCCACACACACACACACACACACACACACACACATACACAAAACAAAAACAGAAAGGGTTTCGCTATTTTGGTGAAAACTTATTTTTTTTGATGGCACGGTCGACATTTGAATGGGATTGCTCAGAAATTCCCCAAATGACTAAATCTGTTCATCAGTTGAAACGGTCAGTAATATATTTACTATTAACATTTACGAAGGAGAGAATAAATTGCATATATTAGAAAAAGCTGCAAATAAATGAAACAGTTTAGCCATTTAAAATGAAGAGCTATTATAAAGAAATTGAATCAAGTTATCAAATCTCACTATACTGCACTGTATAACTTAAACATTCTGATTTAAGAGCTGTGAATGAATCTCTCATTTAGATTTTTCATTTGATTACATTAAAAACAGAGGTGTCACTTTAAATAGGCACACATCTATGATAAAAGCATTCGATCGATTTCTAACTTTTTATGCTCATTTAAGACTAAATTTGTTATGTTTAAGAGAAAACCCTTCAAGATCAACATGTTTAGATATTATTATTATTATTATTATTATTATTAATGTTATTATGTGTATATGTCTGTTCAAACACGCACCCAAACCCAGTTTGTCTACTTTTACTCTGCTTCAAATCGCGTGAACAGAATCCATTTGGGAAACAGCGTCTATCTATTACCTTGTATGGAGCGAGTCAAAGTCACGCACCGCTACATGAACTGGCTGTTTTCAGGATTGCATATGAGGGGCAACCATATTTTACAGTTTATGGGGGCAACGGTGCCTGTAATGGAAAAGAATTGAATCCTGCCGTTTTTATATTTATTTCAGTGTTTTCAAGCCTAAAGAAAATGAAAGCGCAGAACAGATTCACATTTAAGAGCAAGGGGCGCCATCTCGTGGTTCGGCGGTATGGGTTGCGTACAAGGTTGCGTATAGATAGAGGAGGGGAAGACTGCAGATATGGGATAGATAGAGAGGATCGCTCGGCATCGCTAGATCGATACGTTTGCGGCCGGAAGTTGTATTTTATTAACGTCTACCCCCACCCAAACCCTAAACCCAATCGTCACAGTAACGTAAAACAGTTATTGTACCGAGTATTATTTATGTCATCAATTAAATTACCCAATAAATTGTATTTTTTAATGCCTACCCCCACCCAACCCTAAACCAAACCGTCACAGTACTGTAAAAATATGAATTATTGTTCTACAGTGACATAAAAAAAATGCAACTATAATTATATTAATGTGCATATCCGATCTAAACTTTACCCCTTTAATTTTTTAATTTGTCAATATTTAATTGTCAGTTTCCACATTTTTCTAAAAGTTTATTTTACAATGTAATTTAATTTTATATGATCTAATAATAAACTAATTAATGTAAAAATTGGTTAAATAAAGTGATTTAAAATGTGATGAAAATTTATTATAAAAATAAAGTAAACAATTCAATAAATAAATAAACGAGGACAATATTTTATGTATGTTTTAGTTTTTATTATTGTTGTGTTTTCTAGACTCAGTTATGATAAAAAAAAAAAAGAAAAGAATTATTATTAGGAGATCTGCTTACTCTTATCTATCTGCTTATTTTTTAATCAAATTTAACTCAAAGTGTTAATGTTTTAAGTGTTGTAAGTGTTACAGCTTTTGTTAAATGTGTACACTATATTTGCATATTTATTGAGTAAAAAGACCAAATGTGTAACAGAGAATCAATGGAGAAGAGCTCTTCTACTGCTCTGATTGACTTTCTGCTGATCAACTGTTGTTTACATTTAAACCAGTTCAATATTCTGTCACCACGGCGACTTGAGTATACACTGGAAATCAACACAACTCTCTGAATCTGATCACTCAAGCTCTTTGAACTCTCCAGTCTGACAAGTTTCATCAGATTTGTCTGATTTGGAAAGTTGATCTTAATGGAGCAACGACGCCTCAGAAGGATCAGGACTCTTCCAGCTCATCTGAAAGACTTCTGCCTGGAGGGTATCCCATCTGTTCAGGATCCTGCTGCTGTGGTCAGGTTAGATCACACTTACAGTATCTCTGACCCAGGTTTGGAGCAGCGTCACCTGAGGAACGCGGCTGTCCTTCCACCTCTACGTCCGCCTCTCCATCCAGCATCCCTAGTGACTTCAGTGGATGCGGGACAGCAGGAGGAGCCACTCACCATTCACGGCTACAGTGTTCAGGCCTACCAGGACATCTACCGTTCTGTGGTGGAGCCCATGATGAAGAACCGTCCTTACAGCCTGCAGCTGGGCCTGGAGATCAAGCAGCGGCTGTGGGAGGCGCTCAGGTGTCCTGTAGTGGAAGAAACGGAGCAGGTTGATGGACGAATCCTCATCACGGAGAGCAGATGTGGATCCAGACCAAACAGCATCGCTCCTCGAGTCCATGTGGACATCAGTGGAGAGCCACTGCCTGAGAAGCCCAGAAGAAAGAGGCCCAGATGCTGAGTCTTCACAGTGTCCCAAACCACACTGCAGGCCTGTGTATGTATATACTGTACATAGATGTAGAGCAAGTTCACAGTAAGTTTCCTTTTGCATGTTTTGTTTCATCAATTGGTTGCATTTATTGATTGTTTGTGTTGTTGACTTGAGGCTCTTGGTTCTCTCGGTGGTCTTTACTGCATTGCTGTGTGGTCTTCAGGTGGGTTTCTGCACGTTTGTCGAGGGTTTCTGATCGGTTGTTCTTATGTTGCTGGTCAGTCGCTGGACTCCTCTGGGTGTTTCGATGCGTTTAGTGATTTGCGGCGTCTGTTAGGGTAGGGTAGGTTAGGTTAGGGTCCCTCACGTGGTTTGCGGCTTGACGTGCTGTGAGGGCTTGTGTGCATCAGTGATGCTGAGAACTTCGCCACTGGTACTTCACAGATACCGGCAGGGTCACCCATAGTGGACTGGTCTCAGCTGAGATGCCCGACTGAGACAAACCAACTGAATCTGGACAGCAGAAGTATTACCTGTTCTCCAGCAGAAGAGTAACATCAGAATCACCTGAACATGTGGAAGTCGCAGGTGAAATTGCAGAAGCAACCATCCTAAATAAATCAATGAGTAAACAAATTAATAAATTCATTAATTAATAAATAAAAAAGAGGCTGCATTTATTTTCTTCTATTATGCTGAATTTCATCATGTTATATATAATTGTGTTATTCCTGTGTATTGACCATTTAGAAATTATTATTATGAAAAATGTCAAAATTATTATCATATATAATTATTACCCTGTCAACATGATTTTCAAAACCACAAATTTCTCTAAAAACTATAATAAAAACATAATATAATAAAAATCATATTAACAATAATCATAATTTTTTTTAAATGCATACAAAAATTAAACGAATATTAAAATAATTTATTCCATATTTTAATTGAATATTATTTATGTCATAAATATAAATGATTATTATGTATAGACTGTAAAATAAAATACTGCCCAAACTCTACATTTTCTAGTAAGTGGTCAAATCTAATCAATTGTAGCAACCGCCTGCACTGAAAAAAAGCTTTCATTTATCCAAATAAAAACATTAAGGTAATGGTTTACATCTAAATTGTATCACTTGACCCACTGAGAAATAAATAATTTGCCTTAAACAATATTTTCTATCTCCATGAGAACAATTTTATATAACCTGGTACAAATCATAGTTGTCTTGTTGAAGAAAATCTATGAATTAAAATTCTCTGTTTGCTCTAAACAAGAAGATATAGCTTTAATCAAAACAAAAGTGCCCATAAAATGTTCATTCCAATTAAGAAAAATAAAGTAATGGTTTTACATCTAAATTTGATCACTTGTCTTGAGCCAATGAAAAAATAAATCTTTTTTTAAGTCCATGAAAGTACAAAGCATATTGAGCTTCTGTTTAATACACAAGCACTGGCCTGCACTGTAAAAAAATCTTATGTGCTATTTACTTTTAAAAAATAGTGGTAACACTATTAACGTATTAATTTTAAGTAATTTTCAAGCTTAGATTTTTTTTTAGCAAAAACCACTTGAATTAATCATGTGAAAATTACTAAATTATTTGAGTGATAGATGAAGATTTTATTATTATTAGTGAAATGTGCTTTTATAATTTACGCAAATCCACCACAATTTACTCACATTTAATTTTTTTTAGCAAAAACCGCTTGACTAAATCATGTGAGAATTACTAGGTTTTTTTTGAGTGATAAATGATGATTTTAATATTATTAGTGGAATGTGCTTTTGTTTTGTTTTTGTTTTGATTTAGGCAAATCAACCACCATTTACTCACATGTATTAATGAAAATTACTCATTCATAAAATGTAAAATATATAACTTATAATGAAATACATACACAATGCATTGACCAAAAATCAATTATTACATGTTCCACTGATAACAAAATGGTACATACAATTTTTCAAACAAATCTTTTTAAAAACTACAGCAATATTAAGCTCTGAAAAAAAGCTCTTTATCCATGTCATTTAAAAAAAAATGTTGCGTCAACTTTCTTTTGACAAAATCTGACAGAATTTGTGTATTGCATAACATATAAAACCAGTATAAAAGCTGTATCTAAAATATTAGCAACACAATCAATCAGTCAGTCAATGCAGTGAAATTTTCCCACAATGTTGTAGCAGTAAATTTGTGTCAGAAACTTAATATAAGTGTGTTTTGGGGTGATTTTAATTTGGGGAATACTTAAAAATAAAAATCTAGTTCAGTCCAAGACAGCCATGACTCACTCATCCTCCAAGACAATGCAGAAGTCCTCATGGTTGGTCATCCCACTGGCAGACAGCAATTCTCTGAGCATTCCCACACTGTAAAACAAACATTAAGTTTATTATTATGAAATTATTCAATTGTAAATTTAAAATGTACAAGGTTTACTAAAACACATTAAGTAAATGCATTAAGGAAATAAACCATTTCTTTGTACACAAGTATTCTAACTTATAAAAGACAGGGTGTTTCTAAAATGTATACTAGTGTACAAAGAAATAAGTTTATAAAAACAAACCATGTTTATACAAGGAATAGTGCATTCAACAATGTAATGTAGTGCTATATTTTTGTTTTTTGTAAAAATGCAAAAACATAAAATGCAATTTTCTGAAAATTATAAATATCTGAAACAGTTTACTTACATTGCTTAAAACTTACATTGCACTCCTGGATGAGGTCTTCCTCTTTCATACAAATAGACCAGCATCAGAGGACAACATCTCTCGTCTTGTCCCTTATTTAATGTGAGGTCTGATGCAACAAAAGTGTGAAAATTAGTAATATTGCATCATCATCATAATAATAATAATAATAATAATAATAATAATAATAATAATAATACTCAAATAACATTATAAAAATACTTGCTGTATGGCACCCATTCTCTTTATCAAAATCTGCCTGAGTAAACGCTCCTCTTTTGTGGGAAAATACTGTGAACATTTTCTTTATTAATCTGAAAAAATAAGCAAACAATTATTAGTATTTACATATACAGTATGTAGGATTTTAATTACTAATTTTATTTATTAATTACATCATCAATGCTGTAAAAGGAAACTTATGAAATAGAAAAACACGATCTGAGCATAAACCCCATTGAATAGCTACATGCTAACATGCTAGCTTAGGCTTACCACTTAACAAGATCACTGTTGTACGTCCACCTCGCTTAAATGTTGCCTGATCATCACTGCTGTTAAATATTACAATGCAAATAATTTCTTCAATTTCCATATATAATTCAGAATAAACATACAAGCAAAATAAATTCAAATAGGATTGGCTGGTTAAAAATACCTGTGTATCCCTATATAGCCTAAGTTACGTGTATGGCAAAAACTAGGCCCCTGAACAAGCTTGAACAGTATGTGTCTTTCCTGAAAGAGCTTATTTAAGACAATAACAATGATGAACTGTTAATGCTTACCTCTTAACATGCTCACTGTTGATCTGCTCTTTTAAAATGTAGTCTGATCGCTGCCGTTGTTGAGATTCATGTGCAAACATATCAATCAAATCCACATAATTGAGTGAATTTTCTTAAAATAAACGTGAAGTCATCTTTTCTCAATTTTATTAGCTTAATGGGTTTCCCAACTTAAGCCTAATAATTGCACTGGTTTGCTTAAAAAATAAGTGACATTTTTTCTCGTGATTTTATTAGCAAAATCCTCTCAATATTTCATAATAAATCCAGAATATAATTTTTTTTAAAGAAAATATGCACATTATTTTTAATGACCACATCAATTTTTTTATGAAAATTACAAGCCTCAAGATTCATTTTTTACAGTGTAACATTGGCTCAATGAGAACTAACGTGTTGAGCCAACTAAAAAAACATCAAATCTGCCCAATCACATTATTGGTGCAATTGAATATTTAAAATTGTTGTAGGGATGAGATTCGCTGGTGTTTACCATAGGTGTTTACCTGCACCTATTACGTGCATCACTGAAAGAGGCGTATATTTTAGCATGTCTAACCTTAGTATATGTAGAATCTTACATTGTATAAGCCCATGTCTTACACATATGGACGAGGTGTGTGTGTGAGAGCGCAAGAATATGCTCCCAGTGTTCATCAGATAACTCGAAACAAAAAAAAGTTCTCTTCCCAAGCACCTCTGGCTTGATTTGCTGAGCTTGGATTAATATTGTGAATCAGATTATAAAGGACAGAAATGCAATGTTTTGAGAGTGGTTCAAGCTTTAAAAAGTCATCTAGTGGAGATTCAGGAGGACCATTTGGAAAATGAGGAAATAGTTTTTGCATAAAACTAAAAACTAAATAAATGTAAATTAGGTCAAATCTTTTAGAAAGGTTATTAAAGGATGAGACAATACCACTCTCATAGAGGTCATCAAGGGTTTTTATGCCTTTATCAAACCACATTCTGAAAGCCGCATCATGAAATCACATTTTAATGGTTAAACCCATTCATTAACATTAAATATCAGATATATTTACATATTAAAAGCATCAAAAAGATCATCAAATCTATATTATAGATTACCTTACCTAGCTGACACAGATGATTTAAAACAGAAAAAAACCCACAAAAAACTCACAAAAATTTTAACTTTTATTAAAAAATCTTCAAGAGGAACTTCAAGCACACGACACTGCATCTACTTTAAATATTCACCAAGTGGACCTGTTTAGAAAGTCATTGTATTCCAGGTTAAGTAGATTCAATAATCCAAAAGCACAAAAAATGCATTGATAAAGTCTCCTGTTGTCGAGCAACATCTCCTCTTCCAGGACAGCAGACATTTAGCACAGCTGCCAGGTCTCTAAATGTTCATCAAGCCGCTGCTGCTTTTGTTTCAAGAACTCCCATCTTCATTGTAGTTGTATGCTTTTCCAATGGCCCTGTATGTACAAAATATAAAATAGCAACGTCAATAATAAGTCTGCATATATTAAATACATATAGAAATGTCACCATGCCATTGATATCATTTTCAAAAACACTGTTCCTGTTGGATGACCGAATATAACTTTAGAATTGCAGAATGTGGATGTTCACATAATTATTAGAGTAATATGGAATAAAATCACTGTCATAAATATTTTGTGCGTATATAATTGTATTCCATAAGTAACAGTATAGTAATGAACTTTCCATATGTGTGAATGATGTGTGGTAAATAACATATTTACAAAATAAAAGTCATTGTGGCCAGGCATCTGTTTGTTTAGAGCAATTCTTCAAAATATCATAGTGAGTAAATAAAGTCAGACAAAAACAGGCTTTGTTTCACACAAAACTGAACATTCTGTCCTCATTTACTCTCTCTTCACTTGTTCCAAACCTGTTTGTCTTTCTATCTTCTGTTAAACATAAAATAACATGTTTTGAAGAAAGCTGGAGACCTGTAACCATTGACATCTATAGTATTTGTTTTTCCTATTATGGAAGTCAGTGGTTACAGGTGTTCAGTTTTATTCAAAATATATTTCTTAGTTTTCAACAGAAGAAAGAACCTTACAAAGGTTTGAAATAGGGCTGCACAATATATCGTTTGAGCGGTGATATCGCAACGTGTGCGTCCACAATAGTAACATCGCAGAATCTGCAATGTTGAGTTGGGCTTATAGTTGACCAGAAACCACAAGTAAAAACACATGAAATTTGTGGAGACACTTCAGAATTAAACCATTATAGAGTGAATGATATTAAATATGTTCATGTGTTTTAGGGCCTGTGCATGTGAACATTTTAAGAGTTTAAGAGAGCATAAAAGATTCATTTTATTAAATCATTAATAAGATGAAGACTACGCAATGCTCTTTTACATTTAATCATTCAATTTCTGTAACCGAATACTGTTAGAGTCTCCCCAGAAAACCATAAAGCACTGTTTATTTCACTTCAACATTGGCTCCATTGTGTTTATTTATGACAGTAGTTTGTTTATTATATGTATATAATAAATTGCATAATATATATTTATATTTCACTCACATACAAAATCATCCCAATCAATCTAAATTAACGACTTTCCAAACCGAGCTATTTAAGTCATCGGGTGAAATTGTATTTATATCGCAATATATCGCAGGGGAAAAAATATTGTAATATCGTGCAGCCCTAGTTTAAAACCACATGTGGCTGAGTAAACAGTGAGTACATTTAATTTTTTGGGTGAACTATCCCTTTAAGAACAACTCCAAATCAATGTTTAATATTTTCAAGTTGAATTCAATAAGGCAGAGTTGTGTTTTACATAATATGTAATTTTATAGTAAATGAATAAGGTACTGATAACTGGTTACATATAACTACGCGAACTTGAGAAACGCTTCACAGGTTAACACCATAGCATAGGTTAACAGTCAGCTTTGCATTCCACTGAGTTACGGCACATTGCAGCTCTCACTATACACACAAATTACATCTTAGAACTAGCAGTATTTGAGACCGATATAAAATAAACATATAACTTGTTGTTAACATATAACGTCAGTTGTTAAAAAGATACTTATTGTGAAAGGCATTGTAGTTTGTTTGCGCCTCGCCAAGCAAAGGTGTCTTCACGTTACGAATTAACTTACAATTAAATTAACTTTAAAGAAAAAAAAGAAACTTGTTAAAGCAGACACATGTTTCTTCTGTCATAAAGTAATAATTTATAACAGTATACAACATGCTTTGAAGAAATTCTGTGAATTAAACTGCACAACCCAAAATAAACAACACTAATCAAAAGGATAAGGGTTACTCTCTCTAGAACAAAAATGATTTTATTTTGTTTGACATTTTTGCATTTATGAGGAAAAAGCTTTGTCATGAATGTGACAACTCGCCATTATGGATGTGATAGATGTGAAATTGCCACTTTTGTGACTTTGGTAAATCAAATATTTGTTACAGTAGTGTAAAACAATCACACACACACACACACACACACACACACACACAAAACAAAAACAGAAAGGGTTTCGCTATTTTGGTGAAAACTTATTTTTTTTTGATGGCACGGTCGACATTTGAATGGGATTGCTCAGAAATTCCCCAAATGACTAAATCTGTTCATCAGTTGAAACGGTCAGTAATATATTTACTATTAACATTTACAAAGGAGAGAATAAATTGCATATATTAGAAAAAGCTGCAAATAAATGAAACAGTTTAGCCATTTAAAATGAAGAGCTATTATAAAGAAATTGAATCAAGTTATCAAATCTTACTATACTGCACTGTATAACTTAAACATTCTGATTTAAGAGCTGCGAATGAATCTCTCATTTAGATTTTTCATTTGATTACATTAAAAACAGAGGTGTCACTTTAAATAGGCACACATCTATGATAAAAGCATTCGATCGATTTCTAACTTTTTATGCTCATTTAAGACTAAATTTGTTATGTTTAAGAGAAAACCCTTCAAGATCAACATGTTTAGATATTATTATTATTATTATTAATGTTATTATGTGTATATGTCTGTTCAAACACGCACCCAAACCCAGTTTGTCTACTTTTACTCTGCTTCAAATCGCGTGAACAGAATCCATTTGGGAAACAGCGTCTATCTATTACCTTGTATGGAGCGAGTCAAAGTCACGCACCGCTACATGAACTGGCTGTTTTCAGGATTGCATATGAGGGGCAACCATATTTTACAGTTTATGGGGGCAACGGTGCCTGTAATGGAAAAGAATTGAATCCTGCCGTTTTTATATTTATTTCAGTGTTTTCAAGCCTAAAGAAAATGAAAGCGCAGAACAGATTCACATTTAAGAGCAAGGGGCGCCATCTCGTGGTTCGGCGGTATGGGTTGCGTACAAGGTTGCGTATAGATAGAGGAGGGGAAGACTGCAGATATGGGATAGATAGAGAGGATCGCTCGGCATCGCTAGATCGATACGTTTGCGGCCGGAAGTTGTATTTTATTAACGTCTACCCCCACCCAAACCCTAAACCCAATCGTCACAGTAACGTAAAACAGTTATTGTACCGAGTATTATTTATGTCATCAATTAAATTACCCAATAAATTGTATTTTTTAATGCCTACCCCCACCCAACCCTAAACCAAACCGTCACAGTACTGTAAAAATATGAATTATTGTTCTACAGTGACATAAAAAAAATGCAACTATAATTATATTAATGTGCATATCCGATCTAAACTTTACCCCTTTAATTTTTTAATTTGTCAATATTTAATTGTCAGTTTCCACATTTTTCTAAAAGTTTATTTTACAATGTAATTTAATTTTATATGATCTAATAATAAACTAATTAATGTAAAAATTGGTTAAATAAAGTGATTTAAAATGTGATGAAAATTTATTATAAAAATAAAGTAAACAATTCAATAAATAAATAAACGAGGACAATATTTTATGTATGTTTTAGTTTTTATTATTGTTGTGTTTTCTAGACTCAGTTATGATAAAAAAAAGAAAATAATTATTATTAGGAGATCTGCTTACTCTTATCTATCTGCTTATTTTTTAATCAAATTTAACTCAAAGTGTTAATGTTTTAAGTGTTGTAAGTGTTACAGCTTTTGTTAAATGTGTACACTATATTTGCATATTTATTGAGTAAAAAGACCAAATGTGTAACAGAGAATCAATGGAGAAGAGCTCTTCTACTGCTCTGATTGACTTTCTGCTGATCAACTGTTGTTTACATTTAAACCAGTTCAATATTCTGTCACCACGGCAACTTGAGTATACACTGGAAATCAACACAACTCTCTGAATCTGATCACTCAAGCTCTTTGAACTCTCCAGTCTGACAAGTTTCATCAGATTTGTCTGATTTGGAAAGTTGATCTTAATGGAGCAACGACGCCTCAGAAGGATCAGGACTCTTCCAGCTCATCTGAAAGACTTCTGCCTGGAGGGTATCCCATCTGTTCAGGATCCTGCTGCTGTGGTCAGGTTAGATCACACTTACAGTATCTCTGACCCAGGTTTGGAGCAGCGTCACCTGAGGAACGCGGCTGTCCTTCCACCTCTACGTCCGCCTCTCCATCCAGCATCCCTAGTGACTTCAGTGGATGCGGGACAGCAGGAGGAGCCACTCACCATTCACGGCTACAGTGTTCAGGCCTACCAGGACATCTACCGTTCTGTGGTGGAGCCCATGATGAAGAACCGTCCTTACAGCCTGCAGCTGGGCCTGGAGATCAAGCAGCGGCTGTGGGAGGCGCTCAGGTGTCCTGTAGTGGAAGAAACGGAGCAGGTTGATGGACGAATCCTCATCACGGAGAGCAGATGTGGATCCAGACCAAACAGCATCGCTCCTCGAGTCCATGTGGACATCAGTGGAGAGCCACTGCCTGAGAAGCCCAGAAGAAAGAGGCCCAGATGCTGAGTCTTCACAGTGTCCCAAACCACACTGCAGGCCTGTGTATGTATATACTGTACATAGATGTAGAGCAAGTTCACAGTAAGTTTCCTTTTGCATGTTTTGTTTCATCAATTGGTTGCATTTATTGATTGTTTGTGTTGTTGACTTGAGGCTCTTGGTTCTCTCGGTGGTCTTTACTGCATTGCTGTGTGGTCTTCAGGTGGGTTTCTGCACGTTTGTCGAGGGTTTCTGATCGGTTGTTCTTATGTTGCTGGTCAGTCGCTGGACTCCTCTGGGTGTTTCGATGCGTTTAGTGATTTGCGGCGTCTGTTAGGGTAGGGTAGGTTAGGTTAGGGTCCCTCACGTGGTTTGCAGCTTGACGTGCTGTGAGGGCTTGTGTGCATCAGTGATGCTGAGAACTTCGCCACTGGTACTTCACAGATACCGGCAGGGTCACCCATAGTGGACTGGTCTCAGCTGAGATGCCCGACTGAGACAAACCAACTGAATCTGGACAGCAGAAGTATTACCTGTTCTCCAGCAGAAGAGTAACATCAGAATCACCTGAACATGTGGAAGTCGCAGGTGAAATTGCAGAAGCAACCATCCTAAATAAATCAATGAGTAAACAAATTAATAAATTCATTAATTAATAAATAAAAAAGAGGCTGCATTTATTTTCTTCTATTATGCTGAATTTCATCATGTTATATATAATTGTGTTATTCCTGTGTATTGACCATTTAGAAATTATTATTATGAAAAATGTCAAAATTATTATCATATATAATTATTACCCTGTCAACATGATTTTCAAAACCACAAATTTCTCTAAAAACTATAATAAAAACATAATATAATAAAAATCATATTAACAATAATCATAATTTTTTTTAAATGCATACAAAAATTAAACGAATATTAAAATAATTTATTCCATATTTTAATTAAATATTATTTATGTCATAAATATAAATGATTGTTATGTATAGACTGTAAAATAAAATACTGCCCAAACTCTACATTTTCTAGTAAGTGGTCAAATCTAATCAATTGTAGCAACCGCCTGCACTGAAAAAAAGCTTTCATTTATCCAAATAAAAACATTAAGGTAATGGTTTACATCTAAATTGTATCACTTGACCCACTGAGAAATAAATAATTTGCCTTAAACAATATTTTCTATCTCCATGAGAACAATTTTATATAACCTGGTACAAATCATAGTTGTCTTGTTGAAGAAAATCTATGAATTAAAATTCTCTGTTTGCTCTAAACAAGAAGATATAGCTTTAATCAAAACAAAAGTGCCCATAAAATGTTCATTCCAATTAAGAAAAATAAAGTAATGGTTTTACATCTAAATTTGATCACTTGTCTTGAGCCAATGAAAAAATAAATCTTTTTTTAAGTCCATGAAAGTACAAAGCATATTGAGCTTCTGTTTAATACACAAGCACTGGCCTGCACTGTAAAAAAATCTTATGTGCTATTTACTTTTAAAAAATAGTGGTAACACTATTAACGTATTAATTTTAAGTAATTTTCAAGCTTAGATTTTTTTTAGCAAAAACCACTTGAATTAATCATGTGAAAATTACTAAATTATTTGAGTGATAGATGAAGATTTTATTATTATTAGTGAAATGTGCTTTTATAATTTACGCAAATCCACCACAATTTACTCACATTTAATTTTTTTAGCAAAAACCGCTTGACTAAATCATGTGAGAATTACTAGGTTTTTTTTGAGTGATAAATGATGATTTTAATATTATTAGTGGAATGTGCTTTTGTTTTGTTTTTGTTTTGATTTAGGCAAATCAACTACCATTTACTCACATGTATTAATGAAAATTACTCATTCATAAAATGTAAAATATATAACTTATAATGAAATACATACACAATGCATTGACCAAAAATCAATTATTACATGTTCCACTGATAACAAAATGGTACATACAATTTTTCAAACAAATCTTTTTAAAAACTACAGCAATATTAAGCTCTGAAAAAAAGCTCTTTATCCATGTCATTTAAAAAAAAATGTTGCGTCAACTTTCTTTTGACAAAATCTGACAGAATTTGTGTATTGCATAACATATAAAACCAGTATAAAAGCTGTATCTAAAATATTAGCAACACAATCAATCAGTCAGTCAATGCAGTGAAATTTTCCCACAATGTTGTAGCAGTAAATTTGTGTCAGAAACTTAATATAAGTGTGTTTTGGGGTGATTTTAATTTGGGGAATACTTAAAAATAAAAATCTAGTTCAGTCCAAGACAGCCATGACTCACTCATCCTCCAAGACAATGCAGAAGTCCTCATGGTTGGTCATCCCACTGGCAGACAGCAATTCTCTGAGCATTCCCACACTGTAAAACAAACATTAAGTTTATTATTATGAAATTATTCAATTGTAAATTTAAAATGTACAAGGTTTACTAAAACACATTAAGTAAATGCATTAAGGAAATAAACCATTTCTTTGTACACAAGTATTCTAACTTATAAAAGACAGGGTGTTTCTAAAATGTATACTAGTGTACAAAGAAATAAGTTTATAAAAACAAACCATGTTTATACAAGGAATAGTGCATTCAACAATGTAATGTAGTGCTATATTTTTGTTTTTTGTAAAAATGCAAAAACATAAAATGCAATTTTCTGAAAATTATAAATATCTGAAACAGTTTACTTACATTGCTTACAACTTACATTGCACTCCTGGATGAGGTCTTCCTCTTTCATACAAATAGACCAGCATCAGAGGACAACATCTCTCGTCTTGTCCCTTATTTAATGTGAGGTCTGATGCAACAAAAGTGTGAAAATTAGTAATATTGCATCATCATCATAATAATAATAATAATAATAATAATAATAATAATAATAATAATAATAATAATACTCAAATAACATTATAAAAATACTTGCTGTATGGCACCCATTCTCTTTATCAAAATCTGCCTGAGTAAACGCTCCTCTTTTGTGGGAAAATACTGTGAACATTTTCTTTATTAATCTGAAAAAATAAGCAAACAATTATTAGTATTTACATATACAGTATGTAGGATTTTAATTACTAATTTTATTTATTAATTACATCATCAGTGCTGTAAAAGGAAACTTATGAAATAGAAAAACACGATCTGAGCATAAACCCCATTGAATAGCTACATGCTAACATGCTAGCTTAGGCTTACCACTTAACAAGATCACTGTTGTACGTCCACCTCGCTTAAATGTTGCCTGATCATCACTGCTGTTAAATATTACAATGCAAATAATTTCTTCAATTTCCATATATAATTCAGAATAAACATACAAGCAAAATAAATTCAAATAGGATTGGCTGGTTAAAAATACCTGTGTATCCCTATATAGCCTAAGTTACGTGTATGGCAAAAACTAGGCCCCTGAACAAGCTTGAACAGTATGTGTCTTTCCTGAAAGAGCTTATTTAAGACAATAACAATGATGAACTGTTAATGCTTACCTCTTAACATGCTCACTGTTGATCTGCTCTTTTAAAATGTAGTCTGATCGCTGCCGTTGTTGAGATTCATGTGCAAACATATCAATCAAATCCACATAATTGAGTGAATTTTCTTAAAATAAACGTGAAGTCATCTTTTCTCAATTTTATTAGCTTAATGGGTTTCCCAACTTAAGCCTAATAATTGCACTGGTTTGCTTAAAAAATAAGTGACATTTTTTCTCGTGATTTTATTAGCAAAATCCTCTCAATATTTCATAATAAATCCAGAATATAATTTTTTTTAAAGAAAATATGCACATTATTTTTAATGACCACATCAATTTTTTTATGAAAATTACAAGCCTCAAGATTCATTTTTTACAGTGTAACATTGGCTCAATGAGAACTAACGTGTTGAGCCAACTAAAAAAACATCAAATCTGCCCAATCACATTATTGGTGCAATTGAATATTTAAAATTGTTGTAGGGATGAGATTCGCTGGTGTTTACCATAGGTGTTTACCTGCACCTATTACGTGCATCACTGAAAGAGGCGTATATTTTAGCATGTCTAACCTTAGTATATGTAGAATCTTACATTGTATAAGCCCATGTCTTACACATATGGACGAGGTGTGTGTGTGAGAGCGCAAGAATATGCTCCCAGTGTTCATCAGATAACTCGAAACAAAAAAAAAGTTCTCTTCCCAAGCACCTCTGGCTTGATTTGCTGAGCTTGGATTAATATTGTGAATCAGATTATAAATGACAGAAATGCAATGTTTTGAGAGTGGTTCAAGCTTTAAAAAGTCATCTAGTGGAGATTCAGGAGGACCATTTGGAAAATGAGGAAATAGTTTTTTGCATAAAACTAAAAACTAAATAAATGTAAATTAGGTCAAATCTTTTAGAAAGGTTATTAAAGGATGAGACAATACCACTCTCATAGAGGTCATCAAGGGTTTTTATGCCTTTATCAAACCACATTCTGAAAGCCGCATCATGAAATCACATTTTAATGGTTAAACCCATTCATTAACATTAAATATCAGATATATTTACATATTAAAAGCATCAAAAAGATTATCAAATCTATATTATAGATTACCTTACCTAGCTGACACAGATGATTTAAAACAGAAAAAAACCCACAAAAAACTCACAAAAATTTTAACTTTTATTAAAAAATCTTCAAGAGGAACTTCAAGCACACGACACTGCATCTACTTTAAATATTCACCAAGTGGACCTGTTTAGAAAGTCATTGTATTCCAGGTTAAGTAGATTCAATAATCCAAAAGCACAAAAATGCATTGATAAAGTCTCCTGTTGTCGAGCAACATCTCCTCTTCCAGGACAGCAGACATTTAGCACAGCTGCCAGGTCTCTAAATGTTCATCAAGCCGCTGCTGCTTTTGTTTCAAGAACTCCCATCTTCATTGTAGTTGTATGCTTTTCCAATGGCCCTGTATGTACAAAATATAAAATAGCAACGTCAATAATAAGTCTGCATATATTAAATACATATAGAAATGTCACCATGCCATTGATATCATTTTCAAAAACACTGTTCCTGTTGGATGACCGAATATAACTTTAGAATTGCAGAATGTGGATGTTCACATAATTATTAGAGTAATATGGAATAAAATCACTGTCATAAATATTTTGTGCGTATATAATTGTATTCCATAAGTAACAGTATAGTAATGAACTTTCCATATGTGTGAATGATGTGTGGTAAATAACATATTTACAAAATAAAAGTCATTGTGGCCAGGCATCTGTTTGTTTAGAGCAATTCTTCAAAATATCATAGTGAGTAAATAAAGTCAGACAAAAACAGGCTTTGTTTCACACAAAACTGAACATTCTGTCCTCATTTACTCTCTCTTCACTTGTTCCAAACCTGTTTGTCTTTCTATCTTCTGTTAAACATAAAATAACATGTTTTGAAGAAAGCTGGAGACCTGTAACCATTGACATCTATAGTATTTGTTTTTCCTATTATGGAAGTCAGTGGTTACAGGTGTTCAGTTTTATTCAAAATATATTTCTTAGTTTTCAACAGAAGAAAGAACCTTACAAAGGTTTGAAATAGGGCTGCACAATATATCCTTTGAGCGGTGATATCGCAACGTGTGCGTCCACAATAGTAACATCGCAGAATCTGCAATGTTGAGTTGGGCTTATAGTTAACCAGAAACCACAAGTAAAAACACATGAAATTTGTGGAGACACTTCAGAATTAAACCATTATAGAGTGAATGATATTAAATATGTTCATGTGTTTTAGGGCCTGTGCATGTGAACATTTTAAGAGTTTAAGAGAGCATAAAAGATTCATTTTATTAAATCATTAATAAGATGAAGACTACGCAATGCTCTTTTACATTTAATCATTCAATTTCTGTAACCGAATACTGTTAGAGTCTCCCCAGAAAACCATAAAGCACTGTTTATTTCACTTCAACATTGGCTCCATTGTGTTTATTTATGACAGTAGTTTGTTTATTATATGTATATAATAAATTGCATAATATATATTTATATTTCACTCACATACAAATCATCCCAATCAATCTAAATTAACGACTTTCCAAACCGAGCTATTTAAGTCATCGGGTGAAATTGTATTTATATCGCAATATATCGCAGGGGAAAAAATATTGTAATATCGTGCAGCCCTAGTTTAAAACCACATGTGGCTGAGTAAACAGTGAGTACATTTAATTTTTTGGGTGAACTATCCCTTTAAGAACAACTCCAAATCAATGTTTAATATTTTCAAGTTGAATTCAATAAGGCAGAGTTGTGTTTTACATAATATGTAATTTTATAGTAAATGAATAAGGTACTGATAACTGGTTACATATAACTACGTGAACTTGAGAAACGCTTCACAGGTTAACACCATAGCATAGGTTAACAGTCAGCTTTGCATTCCACTGAGTTACGGCACATTGCAGCTCTCACTATACACACAAATTACATCTTAGAACTAGCAGTATTTGAGACCGATATAAAATAAACATATAACTTGTTGTTAACATATAACGTCAGTTGTTAAAAAGATACTTATTGTGAAAGGCATTGTAGTTTGTTTGCGCCTCGCCAAGCAAAGGTGTCTTCACGTTACGAATTAACTTACAATTAAATTAACTTTAAAGAAAAAAAAGAAACTTGTTAAAGCAGACACATGTTTCTTCTGTCATAAAGTAATAATTTATAACAGTATACAACATGCTTTGAAGAAATTCTGTGAATTAAACTGCACAACCCAAAATAAACAACACTAATCAAAAGGATAAGGGTTACTCTCTCTAGAACAAAAATGATTTTATTTTGTTTGACATTTTTGCATTTATGAGGAAAAAGCTTTGTCATGGATGTGACAACTCGCCATTATGGATGTGATAGATGTGAAATTGCCACTTTTGTGACTTTGGTAAATCAAATATTTGTTACAGTAGTGTAAAACAATCACACACACACACACACACACACACACACACACACACACACACACACACACACACAAAACAAAAACAGAAAGGGTTTCGCTATTTTGGTGAAAACTTATTTTTTTTTGATGGCACGGTCGACATTTGAATGGGATTGCTCAGAAATTCCCCAAATGACTAAATCTGTTCATCAGTTGAAACGGTCAGTAATATATTTACTATTAACATTTACAAAGGAGAGAATAAATTGCATATATTAGAAAAAGCTGCAAATAAATGAAACAGTTTAGCCATTTAAAATGAAGAGCTATTATAAAGAAATTGAATCAAGTTATCAAATCTTACTATACTGCACTGTATAACTTAAACATTCTGATTTAAGAGCTGCGAATGAATCTCTCATTTAGATTTTTCATTTGATTACATTAAAAACAGAGGTGTCACTTTAAATAGGCACACATCTATGATAAAAGCATTCGATCGATTTCTAACTTTTTATGCTCATTTAAGACTAAATTTGTTATGTTTAAGAGAAAACCCTTCAAGATCAACATGTTTAGATATTATTATTATTATTATTAATGTTATTATGTGTATATGTCTGTTCAAACACGCACCCAAACCCAGTTTGTCTACTTTTACTCTGCTTCAAATCGCGTGAACAGAATCCATTTGGGAAACAGCGTCTATCTATTACCTTGTATGGAGCGAGTCAAAGTCACGCACCGCTACATGAACTGGCTGTTTTCAGGATTGCATATGAGGGGCAACCATATTTTACAGTTTATGGGGGCAACGGTGCCTGTAATGGAAAAGAATTGAATCCTGCCGTTTTTATATTTATTTCAGTGTTTTCAAGCCTAAAGAAAATGAAAGCGCAGAACAGATTCACATTTAAGAGCAAGGGGCGCCATCTCGTGGTTCGGCGGTATGGGTTGCGTACAAGGTTGCGTATAGATAGAGGAGGGGAAGACTGCAGATATGGGATAGATAGAGAGGATCGCTCGGCATCGCTAGATCGATACGTTTGCGGCCGGAAGTTGTATTTTATTAACGTCTACCCCCACCCAAACCCTAAACCCAATCGTCACAGTAACGTAAAACAGTTATTGTACCGAGTATTATTTATGTCATCAATTAAATTACCCAATAAATTGTATTTTTTAATGCCTACCCCCCACCCAACCCTAAACAAACCGTCACAGTACTGTAAAAATATGAATTATTGTTCTACAGTGACATAAAAAAAATGCAACTATAATTATATTAATGTGCATATCCGATCTAAACTTTACCCCTTTAATTTTTAATTTGTCAATATTTAATTGTCAGTTTCCACATTTTTCTAAAAGTTTATTTTACAATGTAATTTAATTTTATATGATCTAATAATAAACTAATTAATGTAAAAATTGGTTAAATAAAGTGATTTAAAATGTGATGAAAATTTATTATAAAAATAAAGTAAACAATTCAATAAATAAATAAACGAGGACAATATTTTATGTATGTTTTAGTTTTTATTATTGTTGTGTTTTCTAGACTCAGTTATGATAAAAAAAAGAAAATAATTATTATTAGGAGATCTGCTTACTCTTATCTATCTGCTTATTTTTTAATCAAATTTAACTCAAAGTGTTAATGTTTTAAGTGTTGTAAGTGTTACAGCTTTTGTTAAATGTGTACACTATATTTGCATATTTATTGAGTAAAAAAGACCAAATGTGTAACAGAGAATCAATGGAGAAGAGCTCTTCTACTGCTCTGATTGACTTCTGCTGATCAACTGTTGTTTACATTTAAACCAGTTCAATATTCTGTCACCACGGCAACTTGAGTATACACTGGAAATCAACACAACTCTCTGAATCTGATCACTCAAGCTCTTTGAACTCTCCAGTCTGACAAGTTTCATCAGATTTGTCTGATTTGGAAAGTTGATCTTAATGGAGCAACGACGCCTCAGAAGGATCAGGACTCTTCCAGCTCATCTGAAAGACTTCTGCCTGGAGGGTATCCCATCTGTTCAGGATCCTGCTGCTGTGGTCAGGTTAGATCACACTTACAGTATCTCTGACCCAGGTTTGGAGCAGCGTCACCTGAGGAACGCGGCTGTCCTTCCACCTCTACGTCCGCCTCTCCATCCAGCATCCCTAGTGACTTCAGTGGATGCGGGACAGCAGGAGGAGCCACTCACCATTCACGGCTACAGTGTTCAGGCCTACCAGGACATCTACCGTTCTGTGGTGGAGCCCATGATGAAGAACCGTCCTTACAGCCTGCAGCTGGGCCTGGAGATCAAGCAGCGGCTGTGGGAGGCGCTCAGGTGTCCTGTAGTGGAAGAAACGGAGCAGGTTGATGGACGAATCCTCATCACGGAGAGCAGATGTGGATCCAGACCAAACAGCATCGCTCCTCGAGTCCATGTGGACATCAGTGGAGAGCCACTGCCTGAGAAGCCCAGAAGAAAGAGGCCCAGATGCTGAGTCTTCACAGTGTCCCAAACCACACTGCAGGCCTGTGTATGTATATACTGTACATAGATGTAGAGCAAGTTCACAGTAAGTTTCCTTTTGCATGTTTTGTTTCATCAATTGGTTGCATTTATTGATTGTTTGTGTTGTTGACTTGAGGCTCTTGGTTCTCTCGGTGGTCTTTACTGCATTGCTGTGTGGTCTTCAGGTGGGTTTCTGCACGTTGTCGAGGGTTTCTGATCGGTTGTTCTTATGTTGCTGGTCAGTCGCTGGACTCCTCTGGGTGTTTCGATGCGTTTAGTGATTTGCGGCGTCTGTTAGGGTAGGGTAGGTTAGGTTAGGGTCCCTCACGTGGTTTGCAGCTTGACGTGCTGTGAGGGCTTGTGTGCATCAGTGATGCTGAGAACTTCGCCACTGGTACTTCACAGATACCGGCAGGGTCGCCCATAGTGGACTGGTCTCAGCTGAGATGCCCGACTGAGACAAACCAACTGAATCTGGACAGCAGAAGTATTACCTGTTCTCCAGCAGAAGAGTAACATCAGAATCACCTGAACATGTGGAAGTCGCAGGTGAAATTGCAGAAGCAACCATCCTAAATAAATCAATGAGTAAACAAATTAATAAATTCATTAATTAATAAATAAAAAAGAGGCTGCATTTATTTTCTTCTATTATGCTGAATTTCATCATGTTATATATAATTGTGTTATTCCTGTGTATTGACCATTTAGAAATTATTATTATGAAAAATGTCAAAATTATTATCATATATAATTATTACCCTGTCAACATGATTTTCAAAACCACAAATTTCTCTAAAAACTATAATAAAACATAATATAATAAAAATCATATTAACAATAATCATTATTTTTTTTAAATGCATACAAAAATTAAACGAATATTAAAATAATTTATTCCATATTTTAATTGAATATTATTTATGTCATAAATATAAATGATTGTTATGTATAGACTGTAAAATAAAATACTGCCCAAACTCTACATTTCTAGTAAGTGGTCAAATCTAATCAATTGTAGCAACCGCCTGCACTGAAAAAAAGCTTTCATTTATCCAAATAAAACATTAAGGTAATGGTTTACATCTAAATTGTATCACTTGACCCACTGAGAAATAAATAATTTGCCTTAAACAATATTTTCTATCTCCATGAGAACAATTTTATATAACCTGGTACAAATCATAGTTGTCTTGTTGAAGAAAATCTATGAATTAAAATTCTCTGTTTGCTCTAAACAAGAAGATATAGCTTTAATCAAAACAAAAGTGCCCATAAAATGTTCATTCCAATTAAGAAAAATAAAGTAATGGTTTTACATCTAAATTTGATCACTTGTCTTGAGCCAATGAAAAAATAAATCTTTTTTAAGTCCATGAAAGTACAAAGCATATTGAGCTTCTGTTTAATACACAAGCACTGGCCTGCACTGTAAAAAAATCTTATGTGCTATTTACTTTTAAAAAATAGTGGTAACACTATTAACGTATTAATTTTAAGTAATTTTCAAGCTTAGATTTTTTTTAGCAAAAACCACTTGAATTAATCATGTGAAAATTACTAAATTATTTGAGTGATAGATGAAGATTTTATTATTATTAGTGAAATGTGCTTTTATAATTTACGCAAATCCACCACAATTTACTCACATTTAATTTTTTTTAGCAAAAACCGCTTGACTAAATCATGTGAGAATTACTAGGTTTTTTTTGAGTGATAAATGATGATTTTAATATTATTAGTGGAATGTGCTTTTGTTTTGTTTTTGTTTTGATTTAGGCAAATCAACCACCATTTACTCACATGTATTAATGAAAATTACTCATTCATAAAATGTAAAATATATAACTTATAATGAAATACATACACAATGCATTGACCAAAAATCAATTATTACATGTTCCACCTGATAACAAAATGGTACATACAATTTTTCAAACAAATCTTTTAAAAACTACAGCAATATTAAGCTCTGAAAAAAAGCTCTTTATCCATGTCATTTAAAAAAAAATGTTGCGTCAACTTTCTTTTGACAAAATCTGACAGAATTTGTGTATTGCATAACATATAAAACCAGTATAAAAGCTGTATCTAAAATATTAGCAACACAATCAATCAGTCAGTCAATGCAGTGAAATTTTCCCACAATGTTGTAGCAGTAAATTTGTGTCAGAAACTTAATATAAGTGTGTTTGGGGTGATTTTAATTTGGGGAATACTTAAAAATAAAAATCTAGTTCAGTCCAAGACAGCCATGACTCACTCATCCTCCAAGACAATGCAGAAGTCCTCATGGTTGGTCATCCCACTGGCAGACAGCAATTCTCTGAGCATTCCCACACTGTAAAACAAACATTAAGTTTATTATTATGAAATTATTCAATTGTAAATTTAAAATGTACAAGGTTTACTAAAACACATTAAGTAAATGCATTAAGGAAATAAACCATTTCTTTGTACACAAGTATTCTAACTTATAAAAGACAGGGTGTTTCTAAAATGTATACTAGTGTACAAAGAAATAAGTTTATAAAAAACAAACCATGTTTATACAAGGAATAGTGCATTCAACAATGTAATGTAGTGCTATATTTTTGTTTTTTGTAAAAATGCAAAAACATAAAATGCAATTTTCTGAAAATTATAATATCTTGAAACAGTTTACTTACATTGCTTAAAACTTACATTGCACTCCTGGATGAGGTCTTCCTCTTTCATACAAATAGACCAGCATCAGAGGACAACATCTCTCGTCTTGTCCCTTATTTAATGTGAGGTCTGATGCAACAAAAGTGTGAAAATTAGTAATATTGCATCATCATCATAATAATAATAATAATAATAATAATAATAATAATAATAATAATAATACTCAAATAACATTATAAAAATACTTGCTGTATGGCACCCATTCTCTTTATCAAAATCTGCCTGAGTAAACGCTCCTCTTTTGTGGGAAAATACTGTGAACATTTTCTTTATTAATCTGAAAAAATAAGCAAACAATTATTAGTATTTACATATACAGTATGTAGGATTTTAATTACTAATTTTATTTATTAATTACATCATCAATGCTGTAAAAGGAAACTTATGAAATAGAAAAAACACGATCTGAGCATAAACCCCATTGAATAGCTACATGCTAACATGCTAGCTTAGGCTTACCACTTAACAAGATCACTGTTTGTACGTCCACCTCGCTTAAATGTTGCCTGATCATCACTGCTGTTAAATATTACAATGCAAATAATTTCTTCAATTTCCATATATAATTCAGAATAAACATACAAGCAAAATAAATTCAAATAGGATTGGCTGGTTAAAAATACCTGTGTATCCCTATATAGCCTAAGTTACGTGTATGGCAAAAACTAGGCCCCTGAACAAGCTTGAACAGTATGTGTCTTTCCTGAAAGAGCTTATTTAAGACAATAACAATGATGAACTGTTAATGCTTACCTCTTAACATGCTCACTGTTGATCTGCTCTTTTAAAATGTAGTCTGATCGCTGCCGTTGTTGAGATTCATGTGCAAACATATCAATCAAATCCACATAATTGAGTGAATTTTCTTAAAATAAACGTGAAGTCATCTTTTCTCAATTTATTAGCTTAATGGGTTTCCCAACTTAAGCCTAATAATTGCACTGGTTTGCTTAAAAAATAAGTGACATTTTTTCTCGTGATTTTATTAGCAAAAATCCTCTCAATATTTCATAATAAATCCAGAATATAATTTTTTTTAAAGAAAATATGCACATTATTTTTAATGACCACATCAATTTTTTATGAAAATTACAAGCCTCAAGATTCATTTTTTACAGTGTAACATTGGCTCAATGAGAACTAACGTGTTGAGCCAACTAAAAAACATCAAATCTGCCCAATCACATTATTGGTGCAATTGAATATTTTAAAATTGTTGTAGGGATAAGATTCGCTGGTGTTTACCATAGGTGTTTACCTGCACCTATTACGTGCATCACTGAAAGAGGCGTATATTTTAGCATGTTAACCTTAGTATATGTAGAATCTTACATTGTATAAGCCCATGTCTTACACATATGGACGAGGTGTGTGTGTGAGAGCGCAAGAATATGCTCCCAGTGTTCATCAGATAACTCGAAACAAAAAAAGTTCTCTTCCCAAGCACCTCTGGCTTGATTTGCTGAGCTTGGATTAATATTGTGAATCAGATTATAAATGACAGAAATGCAATGTTTTGAGAGTGGTTCAAGCTTTAAAAAGTCATCTAGTGGAGATTCAGGAGGACCATTTGGAAAATGAGGAAATAGTTTTTGCATAAAACTAAAAAACTAAATAAATGTAAATTAGGTCAAATCTTTTAGAAAGGTTATTAAAGGATGAGACAATACCACTCTCATAGAGGTCATCAAGGGTTTTATGGCCTTTATCAAACCACATTCTGAAAGCCGCATCATGAAATCACATTTTAATGGTTAAACCATTCATTAACATTAAATATCAGATATATTTACATATTAAAGCATCAAAAAGATCATCAAATCTATATTATAGATTACCTTACCTAGCTGACACAGATGATTTAAACAGAAAAAAACCCACAAAAAACTCACAAAAATTTTAACTTTTATTAAAAAATCTTCAAGAGGAACTTCAAAGCACACGACACTCTGCATCTACTTTAAATATCACCAAGTGGACCTGTTTAGAAAGTCATTGTATTCCAGGTTAAGTAGATTCAATAATCCAAAAGCACAAAAAAATGCATTGATAAAGTCTCCTGTTGTCGAGCAACATCTCCTCTTCCAGGACAGCAGACATTTAGCACAGCTGCCAGGTCTCTAAATGTTCATCAAGCCGCTGCTGCTTCTGTTTCAAGAACTCCCATCTTCATTGTAGTTGTATGCTTTTCCAATGGCCCTGTATGTACAAAATATAAAATAGCAACGTCATAATAAGTCTGCATATATTAAATACATATAGAAATGTCACCAATGCCATTGATATCATTTTCAAAAACACTGTCCTGTTGGATGACCGAATATAACTTTAGAATTGCAGAATGTGGATGTTCACATAATTATTAGAGTAATATGGATAAAATCACTGTCATAAATATTTTGTGCGTATATAATTGTATTCCATAAGTAACAGTATAGTAATGAACTTTCCATACTGTGTGAATGATGTGTGGTAAATAACATATTTACAAAATAAAAGTCATTGTGGCCAGGCATCTGTTTGTTTAGAGCAATTCTTCAAAATATCATAGTGAGTAAATAAAGTCAGACAAAAACAGGCTTTGTTTCACACAAACTGAACATTCTGTCCTCATTTACTCTCTCTTCACTTGTTCCAAACCTGTTTGTCTTTCTATCTTCTGTTAAACATAAAATAACATGTTTTGAAGAAAGCTGGAGACCTGTAACCATTGACATCTATAGTATTTGTTTTTCCTATTATGGAAGTCAGTGGTTACAGGTGTTCAGTTTTATTCAAAATATATTTCTTAGTTTTCAACAGAAGAAAGAACCTTACAAAGGTTTGAAATAGGGCTGCACAATATATCGTTTGAGCGTGATATCGCAACGGTGCGTCCACAATAGTAACATCGCAGAATCTGCAATGTTGAGTTGGGCTTATAGTTGACCAGAAACCACAAGTAAAAACACATGAATTTGTGGAGACCTTCAGAATTTAACCATTATAGAGTGAATGATATTAAATATGTTTCATGTGTTTTAGGGCCTGTGCATGTGAACATTTTAAGAGTTTAAGAGAGCATAAAAGATTCATTTATTAAATCATTAATAAGATGGAAGACTACGCAATGCTCTTTTACATTTAGTCATTCAATTCTGTAACCGAATACTGTTAGAGTCTCCCCAGAAAACCATAAAGCACTGTTTATTTAACTTTAACATTGGCTCCATTGTGTTTATTTATGACAGTAGTTTGTTATTATATGTATATAATAAATTGCATAATATATATTTATATTTCACTCACATACAAAAATCATCCCAATCAATCTAAATTAACGACTTTCCAAACCGAGCTATTTAAGTCATCGGGTGAAATTGTATTTTATATCGCAATATATCGCAGGGGAAAAAATATTGTAATATCGTGCCGCCCCTAGTTTAAACCACATGTGGCTGAGTAAACAGTGAGTACATTTAATTTTTGGGTGAACTATCCCTTTAAGAACAACTCCAAATCAATGTTTAATATTTTCAAGTTGAATTCAATAAGGCAGAGTTGTGTTTTACATAATATGTAATTTATAGTAATGAATAAGGTACTGATAACTGGTTACATATAACTACGTGAACTTGAAAACGCTTCACAGGTTAACACCATAGCATAGGGTTAACAGTCAGCTTTGCATTCCACTGAGTTACGGCACATTGCAGCTCTCACTATACACACAAATACATCTTAGAACTAGCAGTATTTGAGACCGATATAAAATAAACATATAACTTGTGTTAACATATAACGTCAGTTGTTAAAAAGATACTTATTGTGAAAGGCATTGTAGTTTGTTTGCGCCTCGCCAAGCAAAGGTGTCTTCACGTTACGAATTAACTTACAATTAAATTAACGTTAAAGAAAAAAAAAGAAACTTGTTAAAGCAGACACATGTTTCTTCTGTCATAAAGTAATAATTTATAACAGTATACCACATGCTTTGTAGAAATTCTGTGAATTAAACTGCACACCCCAAAATAAACAACACTAATCAAAAGGATAAGGGTTACTCTCTCTAGAACAAAAATGATTTTATTTTGTTTGACATTTTTGCATTTATGAGGAAAAAGCTTTGTCATGGATGTGACAACTCGCCATTATGGATGTGATAGATGTGAAATTGCCACTTTTGTGACTTTGGTAAATCAAATATTTGTACAGTAGTGTAAAACAATCACACACAACACACACACACACACACACACACACACACACAAAACAAAACAGAAAGGGTTTCGCTATTTTGGTGAAAACTTATTTTTTTTGATGGCAACGGTCGACATTTGAATGGGATTGCTCAGAAATTCCCCAATGACTAAATCTGTTCATCAGTTGAAACGGTCAGTAATATATTTACTATTAACATTTACAAAGGAGAGAATAAATTGCATATATTAGAAAAAGCTGCAAATAAATGAAACAGTTTAGCCTATTAAATGAAGAGCTATTATAAAGAAATATTGAATCAAGTTATCAAATCTCACTATACTGCACTGTATAACTTAAACATTCTGATTTAAGAGCTGCGATGAATCTCTCATTTAGATATTTCATTTGATTACATTAAATAACAGAGGTGTCACTTTAATAGGCACACATCTATGATAAAAGCATTCGATCGATTTCTAACTTTTATGCTCATTTAAGACTAAATTTGTTATGTTTAAGAGAAAACCCTTCAAGATCAACATGTTTAGATATTATTATTATTATTATTAATGTTATTATGTGTATATGTCTGTTCGAACACGCACCCAAACCCAGTTTGTCCACTTTTACTCCGCCGTCACGGATGCTGACGTTTTACTGACGTCACGGATGATTCGTCCATATATTTTACAGTCTATGGGGGCAACGGTGCCTGTAATGGAAAAGAATTGAATCCTGCCGTTTTATATTTATTTCAGTGTTTTTCAAGCCTAAATAAAATAAAAGCGCAGAACATATTCACATTTAAGAGCAAGGGGCGCATCTCGTGGTTCGGCGGTATGGGTTGCGTACAAAGGTTGCGTATAGTTAGAGGAGGGGGAGACTGCAGATATGGGACAGATAGAGAGGATCGCTCGGCATCGCTAGATCGATACGTTTGCGGCCGGAAGTTGTATTTTATTAACGTCTACCCCCACCCAAACCCGTCACAGTAACGTAAAACAGTTATTGTACCGAGTATTATTTATGTCATCAATTAAAATACCCAATAAATTGTATTTTTAACGCCTTACCCCCACCCAACCCTAAACCAAACCGTCACAGTACTGTAAAAATATGAATTATGTTCTACAGTGACATAAAAAAATGCAACTATAATTATATTAATGTGCATATACGATCTAGACTTTACCCCTTGAATTTTTTAATTTGTCAATATTTAATTGTCAGTTTCCACATTTTTCTAAAACTACATTTTACAATGTAATTTAATTTTATATGATCTAATAATAAAATAATTTAATGTAAAATTTGGTTAAAGTAAAGTGAATTTAAAATGTGATGAAAATTATTAATAAAAATAAAGTAAACAATTCAATAAATAATAAACGAGGACAATATTTTATGTATGTTTTAGTTTTTATTATTGTTGTGTTTTCTAGACTCAGTTATGATAAAAAAAAGAAAATAATTATTATTAGGAGATCTGCTTACTCTTATCTATCTGCTTATTTTTTAATCAAATTTAACTCAAAGTGTTAATGTTTTAAGTGTTGTAAGTGTTACAGCTTTTGTTAAATGTGTACACTATATTTGCATATTTATTGAGTAAAAAGACCAAATGTGTAACAGAGAATCAATGGAGAAGAGCTCTTCTACTGCTCTGATTGACTTTCTGCTGATCAACTGTTGTTTACATTTAAACCAGTTCAATATTCTGTCACCACGGCGAACTTGAGTATACACTGGAAATCAACACAACTCTCTGAATCTGATCACTCAAGCTCTTTGAACTCTCCAGTCTGACAAGTTTCATCAGATTTGTCTGATTTGGAAAGTTGATCTTAATGGAGCAACGACGCCTCAGAAGGATCAGGACTCTTCCAGCTCATCTGAAAGACTTCTGCCTGGAGGGTATCCCATCTGTTCAGGATCCTGCATGCTGTGGTCAGGTTAGATCACACTTACAGTCTCTCTGACCCAGGTTGGAGCAGCGTCACCTGAGGAACGCGGCTGTCCTTCCACCTCTACGTCCAGCCTCTCCATCCAGCATCCCTAGTGTACTTCAGTGGATGCGGGACAGCAGGAGGAGCCACTCACCATTCACGGCTACAGTGTTCAGGCCTACCAGGACATCTACCGTTCTGTGGTGGAGCCCATGATGAAGAACCGTCCTTACAGCCTGCAGCTGGGCCTGGAGATCAAGCAGCGGCTGTGGGGAGGCGCTCAGGTGTCCTGTAGTGGAAGAGACGGAGCAGGCTGATGGACGAATCCTCATCACGGAGAGCAGATGTGGATCCAGACCAAACAGCATCGCTCCTCGAGTCCATGTGGACATCAGTGGAGAGCCACTGCCTGAGAAGCCCAGAAGAAGAGGCCCAGATGCTGAGTCTTCACAGTGTCCCAAACCACACTGCAGGCCTGTGTATGTATATACTGTACATAGATGTAGAGCAATGTTCACAGTAAGTTTCCTTTTGCATGTTTGTTTCATCAATTGGTTGCATTTATTGATTGTTTGTGTTGTTGACTTGAGGGCTCTGGTTCTCTCGGTGGTCTTTACTGCATTGCTGTGTGGTCTTCAGGTGGGTTTCTGCACGTTTGTCGAGGGTTTCTGATTCGGTTGTTCTTATGTTGCTGGTCAGTCGCTGGACTCCTCTGGGTGTTTCGATGCGTTTAGTGATTTGCGGCGTCTGTTAGGGTAGGGTAGGTTAGGTTAGGGTCCCTCACGTGGTTTGCAGCTTGACGTGCTGTGAGGGCTTGTGTGCATCAGTGATGCTGAGAACTTCGCCACTGGTACTTCACAGATACCGGCAGGGTCACCCATAGTGGACTGGTCTCAGCTGAGATGCCCGACTGAGACAAACCAACTGAATCTGGACAGCAGAAGTATTACCTGTTCTCCAGCAGAAGAGTAACATCAGAATCACCTGAACATGTGGAAGTCGCAGGTGAAATTGCAGAAGCAACCATCCCTAAATAAATCAATGAGTAAACAAATTAATAAATTCATTAATTAATAAATAAAAAAGAGGCTGCATTTATTTTCTTCTATTATGCTGAATTTCATCATGTTATATCTAATTGTGTTATTCCTGTGTATTGACCATTTAGAAATTATTATTATGAAAATGTCAAAATTATTATCATATATAATTATTACCCCTGTCAACATGATTTTCAAAACCACAAATTTCTCTAAAAACTATAATAAAAACATAATATAATAAAAATCATATTAACAATAATCATTATTTTTTTTAAATGCATACAAAAATTAAACGAATATTAAAATAATTTATTCCATATTTTAATTGAATATTATTTATGTCATAAATATAAATGATTGTTATGTATAGACTGTAAAATAAAATACTGCCCAAACTCTACATTTTCTAGTAAGTGGTCAAATCTAATCAATTGTAGCAACCGCCTGCACTGAAAAAAGCTTTCATTTATCCAAATAAAAACATTAAGGTAATGGTTTACATCTAAATTGTATCACTTGACCCACTGAGAAATAAATAATTTGCCTTAAACAATATTTTCTATCTCCATGAGAACAATTTTATATAACCTGGTACAAATCATAGTTGTCTTGTTGAAGAAAATCTATGAATTAAAATTCTCTGTTTGCTCTAAACAAGAAGATATAGCTTTAAATCAAAACAAAAGTGCCCATAAAATGTTCATTCCAATTAAGAAAAATAAAGTAATGGTTTTACATCTAAATTTGATCACTTGTCTTGAGCCAATGAAAAAATAAATCTTTTTTTAAGTCCATGAAAGTACAAAGCATATTGAGCTTCTGTTTAATACACAAGCACTGGCCTGCACTGTAAAAAAATCTTATGTGCTATTTACTTTTAAAAAATAGTGGTAACACTATTAACGTATTAATTTTAAGTAATTTTCAAGCTTAGATTTTTTTTTAGCAAAAACCACTTGAATTAATCATGTGAAAATTACTAAATTATTTGAGTGATAGATGAAGATTTTATTATTATTAGTGAAATGTGCTTTTATAATTTACGCAAATCCACCACAATTTACTCACATTTAATTTTTTTAGCAAAAACCGCTTGACTAAATCATGTGAGAATTACTAGGTTTTTTTTGAGTGATAAATGATGATTTTAATATTATTAGTGGAATGTGCTTTTGTTTTGTTTTTGTTTTGATTTAGGCAAATCAACCACCATTTACTCACATGTATTAATGAAAATTACTCATTCATAAAATGTAAAATATATAACTTATAATGAAATACATACACAATGCATTGACCAAAAATCAATTATTACATGTTCCACTGATAACAAAATGGTACATACAATTTTTCAAACAAATCTTTTTAAAAACTACAGCAATATTAAGCTCTGAAAAAAGCTCTTTATCCATGTCATTTAAAAAAAAATGTTGCGTCAACTTTCTTTTGACAAAATCTGACAGAATTTGTGTATTGCATAACATATAAAACCAGTATAAAAGCTGTATCTAAAATATTAGCAACACAATCAATCAGTCAGTCAATGCAGTGAAATTTTCCCACAATGTTGTAGCAGTAAATTTGTGTCAGAAACTTAATATAAGTGTGTTTTGGGGTGATTTTAATTTGGGGAATACTTAAAAAAAAAATCTAGTTCAGTCCAAGACAGCCATGACTCACTCATCCTCCAAGACAATGCAGAAGTCCTCATGGTTGGTCATCCCACTGGCAGACAGCAATTCTCTGAGCATTCCCACACTGTAAAACAAACATTAAGTTTATTATTGAAATTATTCAATTGTAAATTTAAAATGTACAAGGTTTACTAAAACACATTAAGTAAATGCATTAAGGAAATAAACCATTTCTTTGTACACAAGTATTCTAACTTATAAAAGACAGGGTGTTTCTAAAATGTATACTAGTGTACAAAGAAATAAGTTTATAAAAACAAACCATGTTTATACAAGGAATAGTGCATTCAACAATGTAATGTAGTGCTATATTTTTGTTTTTTGTAAAAATGCAAAAACATAAAATGCAATTTTCTGAAAATTATAAATATCTGAAACAGTTTACTTACATTGCTTAAAACTTACATTGCACTCCTGGATGAGGTCTTCCTCTTTCATACAAATAGACCAGCATCAGAGGACAACATCTCTCGTCTTGTCCCTTATTTAATGTGAGGTCTGATGCAACAAAAGTGTGAAAATTAGTAATATTGCATCATCATCATAATAATAATAATAATAATAATAATAATAATAATAATAATAATAATACTCAAATAACATTATAAAAATACTTGCTGTATGGCACCCATTCTCTTTATCAAAATCTGCCTGAGTAAACGCTCCTCTTTTGTGGGAAAATACTGTGAACATTTTCTTTATTAATCTGAAAAAATAAGCAAACAATTATTAGTATTTACATATACAGTATGTAGGATTTTAATTACTAATTTTATTTATTAATTACATCATCAATGCTGTAAAAGGAAACTTATGAAATAGAAAAACACGATCTGAGCATAAACCCCATTGAATAGCTACATGCTAACATGCTAGCTTAGGCTTACCACTTAACAAGATCACTGTTGTACGTCCACCTCGCTTAAATGTTGCCTGATCATCACTGCTGTTAAATATTACAATGCAAATAATTTCTTCAATTTCATATATAATTCAGAATAACATACAAGCAAAATAAATTCAAATAGGATTGCTGGTTAAAAATACCTGTGTATCCCTATATAGCCTAAGTTACGTGTATGGCAAAAACTAGGCCCCTGAACAAGCTTGAACAGTATGTGTCTTTCCTGAAAGAGCTTATTTAAGACAATAACAATGATGAACTGTTAATGCTTACCTCTTAACATGCTCACTGTTGATCTGCTCTTTTAAAATGTAGTCTGATCGCTGCCGTTGTTGAGATTCATGTGCAAACATATCAATCAAATCCACATAATTGAGTGAATTTTCTTAAAATAAACGTGAAGTCATCTTTTCTCAATTTTATTAGCTTATGGGTTTCCCAACTTAAGCCTAATAATTGCACTGGTTTGCTTAAAAAATAAGTGACATTTTTTCTCGTGATTTTATTAGCAAAATCCTCTCAATATTTCATAATAAATCCAGAATATATTTTTTTAAAGAAAATATGCACATTATTTTTAATGACCACATCAATTTTTTTATGAAAATTACAAGCCTCAAGATTCATTTTTTACAGTGTAACATTGGCTCAATGAGAACTAACGTGTTGAGCCAACTAAAAAACATCAAATCTGCCCAATCACATTATTGGTGCAATTGAATATTTAAAATTGTTGTAGGGATAGATTCGCTGGTGTTTACCATAGGTGTTTACCTGCACCTATTACGTGCATCACTGAAAGAGGCGTATATTTTTAGCATGTCTAACCTTAGTATATGTAGAATCTTACATTGTATAAGCCCATGTCTTACACATATGGACGAGGTGTGTGTGTGAGAGCGCAAGAATATGCTCCCAGTGTTCATCAGATAACTCTGAAACAAAAAAAAGTTCTCTTCCCAAGCACCTCTGGCTTGATTTGCTGAGCTTGGATTAATATTGTGAATCAGATATAAATGACAGAAATGCAATGTTTTGAGAGTGGTTCAAGCTTTAAAAAGTCATCTAGTGGAGATTCAGGAGGACCATTTGGAAAATGAGGAAATAGTTTTTGCATAAAACTAAAAAACTAAATAAATGTAAATTAGGGTCAAATCTTTTAGAAAGGTTATTAAAGGATGAGACAATACCACTCTCATAGAGGTCATCAATGGGTTTTATGCTTTATCAACCACCATTCTGAAAGCCTGCATCATGAAATCACATTTTAATGGTTAAACCATTCATTAACATTAAATATCAGATATATTTACATATTAAAAGCATCAAAAAGATCATCAAATCTATTTATAGATTACCTTACCTAGCTGACACAGATGATTTAAAACAGAAAAAACCCCACAAAAAACCTCACAAAAATTTAACTTTTATTAAAAAATCTTCAAGAGGAACTTCAAGCACACGACACTGCATCTACTTTAAATATTCACCAAGTGGACCTGTTTAGAAAGTCATTGTATTCCAGGTTAAGTAGATTCAATAATCCAAAAGCACAAAAAATGCATTGATAAAGTCTCCTGTTGTCGAGCAACATCTCCTCTTCCAGGACAGCAGACATTTAGCACAGCTGCCAGGTCTCTAAATGTTCATCAAGCCGCTGCTGCTTCTGTTTCAAGAAACTCCCATCTTCATTGTAGTTGTATTGCTTTTCCAATGGCCCTGTATGTACAAAATATAAAAATAGCAACGTCAATAATAAGTCTGCATATATTAAATACATATAGAAATGTCACCAATGCCATGATATCATTTTCAAAACACTGTTCCTGTTGGATGACCGAATATAACTTTAGAATTGCAGAATGTGGATGTTCACATAATTATTAGAGTAATATGGAATAAAATCACTGTCATAAATATTTTGTGCGTATATAATTGTATTCCATAAGTAACAGTATAGTAATGAACTTTCCATACTGTGTGAATGATGTGTGGTAAATAACATATTTACAAAATAAAAGTCATTGTGGCCAGGCATCTGTTTGTTTAGAGCAATTCTTCAAAATATCATAGTGAGTAAATAAAGTCAGACAAAACAGGCTTTGTTTCACACAAAACTGAACATTCTGTCCTCATTTACTCTCTCTTCACTTGTTCCAAACCTGTTTGTCTTTCTATCTTCTGTTAAACATAAAATAACATGTTTTGAAGAAAGCTGGAGACCTGTAACCATTGACATCTATAGTATTTGTTTTTTCCTATTATGGAAGTCAGTGGTTACAGGTGTTCAGTTTTATTCAAAATATATTCTTAGTTTCAACAGAAGAAAGAACCTTACAAAGGTTTGAATAGGGCTGGCACAATATATCGTTTGAGCGGTGATATCGCAACGTGTGCGTCCACAATAGTAACATCGCAGAATCTGCAATGTTGAGTTGGGCTTATAGTTGACCAGAAACCACAAGTAAAAAACACATGAATTTGTGGAGACACTTCAGAATTTAACCATTATAGAGTGAATGATATTAAATATGTTCATGTGTTTTAGGGCCTGTGCATGTGAACATTTTAAGAGTTTAAGAGAGCATAAAAGATTCATTTTATTAAATCATTAATAAGATGGAAGACTACGCAATGCTCTTTACATTTAGTCATTCAATTTCTGTAACCGAATACTGTTAGAGTCTCCCCAGAAAACCATAAAGCACTGTTTATTTAACTTTAACATTGGCTCCATTGTGTTTATTTATGACAGTAGTTTGTTTATTATATGTATATAATAAATTGCATAATATATATTTATATTTCACTCACATACAAATCATCCCAATCAATCTAAAATTAACGACTTTCCAAACCGAGCTATTTTAAGTCATCGGGTGAAAATTGTATTTATATCGCAATATATCGCAGGGGAAAAAATATTGTAATAGCGTGCAGCCCTAGTTTAAAAACCACATGTGGCTGAGTAAACAGTGAGTACATTTAATTTTTTGGGTGAACTATCCCTTTAAGAACAACTCCAAATCAATGTTTAATATTTTCAAGTTGAATTCAATAAGGCAGAGTTGTGTTTTACATAATATGTAATTTTATAGTAAATGAATAAGGTACTGATAATGGTTACATATAACTACGTGAACTTGAGAAAACGCTTCACAGGTTAACACCATAGCATAGGTTAACAGTCAGCTTTGCATTCCACTGAGTTCCGGCACATGCAGCTCTCACTATACACACAAATTACATCTTAGAACTAGCAGTATTGAGACCGATATAAAATAAACATATAACTTGTGTTAACATATAACGTCAGTTGTTAAAAAGATACTTATTGTGAAAGGCATTGTAGTTTGTTTGCGCCTCGCCAAGCAAAGGTGTCTTCACGTTACGAATTAACTTACAATTAAATTAACGTTAAAAAAAAAAAAAGAAACTTGTTAAAGCAGACACATGTTTCTTCTGTCATAAAGTAATAATTTATAACAGTATACAACATGCTTTGTAGAAATTCTGTGAATTAAACTGCACAACCCAAAATAAACAAACACTAATCAAAAGGATAAGGGTTACTCTCTCTAGAACAAAAATGATTTTATTTTGTTTGACATTTTTGCATTTATGAGGAAAAGCTTTGTCATGGATGTGACAACTCGCCATTATGGATGTGATAGATGTGAAATTGCCACTTTTGTGACTTTGGTAAATCAAATATTTGTTACAGTAGTGTAAAACAATCACACACACACACACACACACACACACACACACAAAACAAAAACAGAAAGGGTTTCGCTATTTTGGTGAAAACTTATTTTTTTTTGATGGCACGGTCGACATTTGAATGGGATTGCTCAGAAATTCCCCAAATGACTAAATCTGTTCATCAGTTGAAACGGTCAGTAATATATTTACTATTAACATTTACAAAGGAGAGAATAAATTGCATATATTAGAAAAAGCTGCAAATAAATGAAACAGTTTAGCCTATTAAAATGAAGAGCTATTATAAAGAAATATTGAATCAAGTTATCAAATCTCACTATACTGCACTGTATAACTTAAACATTCTGATTTAAGAGCTGCGAATGAATCTCTCATTTAGATATTTCATTTGATTACATTAAATAACAGAGGTGTCACTTTAAATAGGCACACATCTATGATAAAAGCATTCGATCGATTTCTAACTTTTATGCTCATTTAAGACTAAATTTGTTATGTTTAAGAGAAAACCCTTCAAGATCAACATGTTTAGATATTATTATTATTATTATTAATGTTATTATGTGTATATGTCTGTTCGAACACGCACCCAAACCCAGTTTGTCCCACTTTTACCTCCGCCGTCACGGATGCTGACGTTTTACTGACGTCACGGATGATTCGTCCATATATTTTACAGTCTATGGGGGCAACGGTGCCTGTAATGGAAAAGAATTGAATCCTGCCGTTTTATATTTATTTCAGTGTTTTCAAGCCTAAATAAAATAAAAGCGCAGAACATATTCACATTTAAGAGCAAGGGGCGCCATCTCGTGGTTCGGCGGTATGGGTTGCGTACAAAGTTTGCGTATAGTTAGAGGAGGGGGAGACTGCAGATATGGGACAGATAGAGAGGATCGCTCGGGCATCGCTAGATCGATACGTTTGCGGCCGGAAGTTGTATTTTATTAACGTCTACCCCCACCCAAAACCCGTCACAGTAACGTAAAAACAGTTATTGTACCGAGTATTATTTATGTCATCAATTAAATAACCCAATAAATTGTATTTTTTAACGCCTACCCCCACCCAACCTAAACCAAACCGTCACAGTACTGTAAAAATATGAATTATTGTTCTACAGTGACATAAAAAAATGCAACTATAATTATATTAATGTGCATATACGATCTAGACTTTACCCCCTTGAATTTTTTAATTTGTCAATATTTAATTGTCAGTTTCCACATTTTTCAAAAACTACATTTTACAGTGTAATTTAATTTTATATGATCTAATAATAAAATAATTTATGTAAAATTTGGTTAAGTAAAGTTGGAATGATTTAAAATGTGATGAAAATTAATTATAAAAATAAAGTAAACAATTCAATAAATAAAAAAACGAGGACAATATTTTATGTATGTTTTAGTTTTTATATTGTTGTGTTTTCTAGACTCAGTTATGATAAAAAAAAAAGAAAATAATTATTATTAGGAGATCTGCTTACTCTATCTATCTGCTTATTTTTAATCAAATTTAACTCAAAGTGTTAATGTTTTAAGTGTTGTAAGTGTTACAGCTTTTGTTAAATGTGTACACTATATTTGCATATTTATTGAGTAAAAAGACCCAAATGTGTAACAGAGAATCAATGGAGAAGAGCTTCTTCTACTGCTCTGATTGACTTTCTGCTGATCAACTGTTGTTTACATTTAAACCAGTTCAATATTCTGTCACCACGGCGACTTGAGTTTACACTGGAAATCAACACAACTCTCTGAATCTGATCACTCAAGCTCTTTGAACTCTCCAGTCTGACAAGTTTCATCAGATTGTCTGATTTGGAAAGTTGATCTTAATGGAGCAACGACGCCCTCAGAAGGATCAGGACTCTTCCAGCTCATCTGAAAGACTTCTGCCTGGAGGGTATCCCATCTGTTCAGGATCCTGCAGCTGTGGTCAGGTTAGATCACACTTACAGTCTCTCTGACCCAGGTTTGGAGCAGCGTCACCTGAGGAACGCGGCTGTCCTTCCACCTCTACGTCCCACCTCTCCATCCAGCATCCCCAGTGTCTTCAGTGGATGCGGGAAAGCAGGAGGAGCCACTCACCATTCACGGCTACAGTGTTCAGGCCTACCAGGACATTTACCGTTCTGTGGTGGAGCCCATGATGAAGAACCGTCCTTACAGCCTGCAGCTGGGCCTGGAGATCAAGCAGCGGCTGTGGGAGGCGCTCAGGTGTCCTGTAGTGGAAGAGACGGAGCAGGCTGATGGACGAATCCTCATCACGGAGAGCAGATGTGGATCCAGACCAAACAGCATCGCTCCTCGAGTCCATGTGGACATCAGTGGAGAGCCACTGCCTGAGAAGCCCAGAAAGAAAGAGGCCCAGATGCTGAGTCTTCACAGTGTCCCAAACCACACTGCAGGCCTGTGTATGTATATACTGTACATAGATGTAGAGCATGTTCACAGTAAGTTTCCTTTTGCATGTTTTGTTTCATCAATTGGTTGCATTTATTGATTGTTTGTGTTGTTGACTTGAGGCTCTTGGTTCTCTCGGTGGTCTTTACTGCATTGCTGTGTGGTCTTCAGGTGGGTTTCTGCACGTTTGTCGAGGGTTTCTGATCGGTTGTTCTTATGTTGCTGGTCAGTCGCTTGGACTCCTCTGGGTGTTTCGATGCGTTTAGTGATTTGCGGCGTCTGTTAGGGTAGGGTAGGTTAGGTTAGGGTCCCTCACGTGGTTGCAGCTTGACGTGCTGTGAGGGCTTGTGTGCATCAGTGATGCTGAGAACTTCGCCACTGGTACTTCACAGATACCGGCAGGGTCACCCATAGTGGACTGGTCTCAGCTGAGATGCCCGACTGAGACAAACCAACTGAATCTGGACAGCAGAAGTATTACCTGTTCTCCAGCAGAAGAGTAACATCAGAATCACCTGAACATGTGGAAGTCGCAGGTGAAATTGCAGAAGCAACCATCCTAAATAAATCAATGAGTAAACAAATTAATAAATTCATTAATTAATAAATAAAAAAGAGGCTGCATTTATTTTCTTCTATTATGCTGAATTTCATCATGTTATATATAATTGTGTTATTCCTGTGTATTTGACCATTTAGAAATTATTATTATGAAAAATGTCAAAATTATTATCATATATAATTATTACCCTGTCAACATGATTTTCAAAACCACAAATTTCTCTAAAAACTATAATAAAAACATAATATAATAAAAATCATATTAACAATAATCATTATTTTTTTTAATGCATACAAAAATTAAACGAATATTAAAATAATTTATTCCATATTTTAATTGAATATTATTTATGTCATAAATATAAATGATTATTATGTATAGACTGTAAATAAAATACTGCCCAAACTCTACATTTTCTAGTAAGTGGTCAAATCTAAATCAATTGTAGCAACCGCCTGCACTGAAAAAAGCTTTCATTTATCCAAATAAAAACATTAAGGTAAGGGTTTACATCTAAATTGTATCACTTGACCCACTGAGAAATAAATAATTGCCTTAAACAATATTTTCTATCTCCATGAGAACAATTTTATATAACCTGGTACAAATCATAGTTGTCTTGTTGAAGAAAATCTATGAATTAAAATTCTCTGTTTGCTCTAAACAAGAAGATATAGCTTTAATCAAAACAAAGTGCCCATAAAATGTTCATTCCAATTAAGAAAAAATAAAGTAATGGTTTTACATCTAAATTTGATCACTTGTCTTGAGCCAATGAAAAAATAAATCTTTTTTTAGTCCATGAAAGTACAAAGCATATTGAGCTTCTGTTTAATACACAAGCACTGGCCTGCACTGTCAAAAAAATCTTATGTGCTATTTACTTTTTAAAAAATAGTGGTAACACTATTAACGTATTAATTTTAAGTAATTTTCAAGCTTAGATTTTTTTTTAGCAAAAACCCACTTGAATTAATCGTGTGAAAAATTACTAAATTATTTGAGTGATAGATGAAGATTTTATTATTATTATTGAAATGTGCTTTTATAATTTACGCAAATCCACCACAATTTACTCACATTTAATTTTTTTTAGCAAAAAAAACCGCTTGACTAAAATCATGTGAGAATTACTAAGGGTTTTTTTTGAGTGATAAATGATGATTTTAATATTATTAGTGGAATGTGCTTTTGTTTTGTTTTTGTTTTGATTTAGGCAAATCAACACCATTTACTCACATGTATTAATGAAAATTACTCATTCATAAATGTAAAATATAACTTATAATGAAATACATACACAATGCATTGACCAAAAATCAATTATTACATGTTCCACTGATAACAAAATGGTACATACAATTTTTCAAACAAATCTTTTTTAAAAACTACAGCAATATTGAAGCTCTGAAAAAAAAGCTCTTTATCCATGTCATTTAAAAAAAAAATGGTTGCGTCAACTTTCTTTGACAAAATCTGACAGAATTTGGTGTATTGCATAACATATAAAACCAGTATAAAAGCTGTATCTAAAATATTAGCAACACATCAATCAGTCAGTCAATGGCAGTGAAATTTTTCCCACAATGTTGTAGCAGTAAATTGTGTCAGAAACTTAATATAAGTGTGTTTTGGGGTGATTTTAATTTGGGGATACTTAAAAATAAAAATCTAGTTCAGTCCAAGACAGCCATGACTCACTCATCTCCAAGACAATGCAGAAGTCCTCATGGTTGGGTCATCCCACTGGCAGACAGCAATTCTCTGAGCATTCCCACACTGTAAAACACAACATTAAGTTTATTATTATGAAATTATTCAATTGGTAAATTTAAAATGTACAAGGTTTACTAAAACATCATTAAGTAAATGCATTAAGGAAATAAACCACTTTCTTTGTACACAAGTATTCTAACTTATAAAAGACAGGGTGTTTCTAAAATGTATACTAGTGTACAAAGAATAAGTTTATAAAAAACAAACCATGTTTCTATACAAGGAATAGTGCATTCAACAATGTAATGTAGTGGGCTAATATTTTTGTTTTTTGTAAAATGCAAAAATATAAAATGCAAATTTCTGAAAAATTATAAATATCTGAAACCAGTTTACTTACATTGCTTAAAACTTACATTGCAACTCCTGGATGAGGTCTTCCTCTTTCATACAAATAGACCAGCATCAGAGGACAACATCTCTCGTCTTGTCCCTTATTTAATGTGAGGTCTGATGCAACAAAAGTGTGAAAATTAGTAATATTGCATCATCATCATAATAATAATAATAATAATAATAATAATAATAATAATAATACACAAATAACATTATAAAAATACTTGCTGTATGGCACCCATTCTCTTTATCAAAATCTGCCTGAGTAAACGCTCCTCTTTGTGGGAAAATACTGTGAACATTTCTTTATTAATCTGAAAAAATAAGCAAACAATTATTAGTATTTACATATACAGTATGTAGGATGTTAATTACTAATTTTATTTATTAATTACATCATCAATGCTGTAAAAGGAAACTTATGAAAATAGAAAAACAACGATCTGGCATAACCCCATTGAATAGCTACATGCTAACATGCTAGCTTAGGCTTACCACTTAACAGATCACTGTTGTACGTCCACCTCGCTTAAATGTTGCCTGATCATCACTGCTGTTAAATATACAATGCAAATAATTTTCTTCAATTCCATATATAATTCAGATAAACATACAAGCAAAATAAATTCAAATAGGATTGGCTGGTTAAAATACCTGTGTATCCCTATATAGCCTAAGTTAACGTGTATGGGCAAAAACTAGGCCCCTGAACAAGCTTGGAACAGTATGTGTCTTTCCTGAAAGAAGCTTATTTAAGACAATAACAATGATGAACTGTTAATGCTTACCTCTTAACATGCTCACTGTTGATCTGCTCTTTAAAATGTAGTCTGATCGCTGCCGTTGTTGAGATTCATGTGCAAACATATCAATCAAATCCACATAATTGAGTGAATTTTCTTAAAATAAACGTGAAGTCATCTTTTCTCAATTTTATTAGCTTAATGGGTTTCTCAACTTAAGCCTAATAATTGCACTGGTTTGCTTAAAAAATAAGTGACATTTTTCTCGTGATTTTATTAGCAAAATCCTCTCAATATTTCATAATAAATCCAGAATATAATTTTTTTTAAAGAAAAATATGCACATTATTTTTAATGACCACATCAATTTTTTTATGAAAATTACAAGCCTCAAGATTCATTTTTTACAGTGTAACATTGGCTCAATGAGAACTAACGTGTTGAGTCCAACTGAAAAAAACATCAAATCTGCCCAATCACATTATTGGTGCAATTGAATATTTAAAATTGTTGTAGGGATGAAGATTCGCTGGTGTTTACCATAGGTGTTTACCTGCACCTATTACTGTGCATCACTGAAAGAGGCGTATATTTTAGCATGTCTAACCTTAGTAAATGTAGAATCTTACATTGTATAAGCCCATGTCTTACACATATGGACGAGGTGTGTGTGTGAGAGCGCAAGAATATGCTCCCAGTGTTCATCAGATAACTCGAAACAAAAAAAAGTTCTCTTCCCAAGCACCTCTGGCTTGATTTGCTGAGCTTGGATAATATTGTGAATCAGATTATAAATGACAGAAATGCAATGTTTTGAGAGTGGTTCAAGCTTTAAAAAGAGTCATCTAGTGGAGATTCAGGAGGACCATTTGGAAAATGAGGAAATAGTTTTTGCATAAAACTAAAAACTAAATAAATGTAAATTAGGTCAAATCTTTTGAAAGGTTTATGAAAGGATGAGACAATACCACTCTCATAGAGGTCATCAATGGTTTTTATGCCTTTATCAAACCACATTCTGAAAGCCGCATCATGAAATCACATTTTAATGGTTAAACCCATTCATTAACATTAAATATCAGATATATTTACATATTAAAAGCATCAAAAAGATCATCAATCTATATTATGGATTACCTTACCTAGCTGACACAGATGATTTCAAAACAGAAAAAAAACCCCACAAAAACTCACAAAAATTAAAACTTTTATTAAAAAAATCTCAAGAGGAACTTCAAGCACACGATACTGCATCTACTTTAAATATTCACCAAGTGGACCTGTTTAGAAAGTCATTGTATTCCAGGTTAAGTAGATTCAATAATCCAAAAGCACAAAAAATGCATTGATAAAGTCTCCTGTTGTCGAGCAACATCTCCTCTTCCAGGACAGCAGACATTTAGCACAGCTGCCAGGTCTCTAATGTTCATCAAGCCCGCTGCTGCTTCTGTTTCAAGAACTCCCATCTTCATTGTAGTTGTATGCTTTTCCAATGGCCCTGTATGTACAAAATATAAAATAGCAACGTCAATAATAAGTCTGCATATATTAAATACATATAGAAATGTCACCATGCCATTGATATCATTTTCAAAAACACTGTTCCTGTTGGATGACCGAATATAACTTTAGAATTGCAGATGTGGATGTTCACATAATTATTAGAGTAATATGGAATAAAATCACTGTCATAAATATTTTGTGCGTATATAATTGTATTCCATAAGTAACAGTATAGTAATAACTTTCCATACTGTGTGAATGATGTGTGGTAAATAACATATTTACAAAATAAAAGTCATTGTGGCCAGGCATCTGTTTGTTTAGAGCAATTCTTCAAAATATCATAGTGAGTAAATAAAGTCAGACAAAACAGGCTTTGTTTTCACACAAAACTGACATTCTGTCCCTCATTTACTCTCTCTTCACTTGTTCCAAACCTGTTTGTCTTTCTATCTTCTGTTAAACATAAAATAACATGTTTTGAAGAAAGCTGGAGACCTGTAACCATTGACATCTATAGTATTTGTTTTTCCTATTATGGAAGTCAGTGGTTACAGGTGTTTCAGTTTTATTCAAAATATATTTCTTAGTTTTTCAACAGAAGAAAGAACCTTACAAAGGTTTGAAATAGGGCTGCACAATATATCGTTTGAGCGGTGATATCGCAACGTGTGCGTCCACAATAGTAACATCGCAGAATCTGCAATGTTGAGTTGGGCTTATAGTTGACCAGAACCACAAGTAAAAACACATGAAATTTGTGGAGACACTTCAGAATTAAACCATTATAGAGTGAATGAATATTAAATATGTTCATGTGTTTTAGGGCCTGTGCATGTGAACATTTTAAGAGTTTAAGAGAGCATAAAAGATTCATTTTATTAAATCATTAATAAGATGAAGACTACGCAATGCTCTTTTACATTTAATCATTCAATTTCTGTAACCGAATACTGTTAGAGTCTCCCCAGAAAACCATAAAGCACTGTTTATTTCACTTCAACATTGGCTCCATTGTGTTTATTTATGACAGTAGTTTGTTTATTATATGTATATAATAAATTGCATAATATATATTTATATTTCACTCACATACAAATCATCCCAATCAATCTAAATTAACGACTTTCCAAACCGAGCTATTTAAGTCATCGGGTGAAATTGTATTTATATCGCAATATATCGCAGGGGAAAAAATATTGTAATATCGTGCAGCCCCTAGTTTAAAACCACATGTGGCTGAGTAAACAGTGAGTACATTTAATTTTTTGGGTGAACTATCCCTTTAAGAACAACTCCAAATCAACTGTTTAATATTTTCAAGTTGAATTCAATAAGGCAGAGTTGTGTTTTACATAATATGTAATTTTATAGTAAATGAATAAGGTACTGATAACTGGTTACATATAACTACGCGAACTTGAGAAACGCTTCCACAGGTTAACACCATAGCATAGGGTAACAGTCAGCTTTGCATTCCACTGAGTTACGGCACATTGCAGCTCTCACTATACACACAAATTACATCTTAGAACTAGCAGTATTTGAGATCGATATAAATAAACATATAACTTGTTGTTAACATATAACGTCAGTTGTTAAAAGATACTTATTGTGAAAGGCATTTGTAGTTTGTTTGCGCCTCGCCAAGCAAAGGTGTCTTCACGTTACGAATTAACTTACAATTAAATTAACTTTAAAGAAAAAAAGAAACTTGTTAAAGCAGACACATGTTTCTTCTGTCATAAAGTAATAATTTTATAACAGTATACAACATGCTTTGAAGAAATTCTGTGAATTAAACTGCACAACCCAAAATAAACAACACTAATCAAAAGGATAAGGGTTACTCTCTCTAGAACAAAAATGATTTTATTTTGTTTGACATTTTTGCATTTATGAGGAAAAAGCTTTGTCATGAATGTGACAACTCGCCATTATGGATGTGATAGATGTGAAATTGCCACTTTTGTGACTTTTGGTAAATCAAATATTTGTTACAGTAGTGTAAAACAATCACACACACACACACACACACACACACCCACACACACAAAACAAAACAGAAAGGGTTTTCGCTATTTTGGTGAAAACTTATTTTTTTTTGATGGGCACGGTCGACATTTGAATGGGAATTGCTCAGAAATTCCCCAAATGACTAAATCTGTTCATCAGTTGAAACGGTCAGTAATATATTTACTATTAACATTTACAAAGGAGAGAATAAATTGCATATATTAGAAAAAAGCTGCAAATAAATGAAACAGTTTAGCCATTTAAAATGAAGAAGCTATTATAAAGAAATTGAATCAAGTTATCAAATCTACTATACTGCACTGTATAACTTAAACATTCTGATTTAAGAGCTGCGAATGAATCTCTCATTTAGATTTTTCATTTGATTACATTAAAAACAGAGGTGTCACTTTAAATAGGCACACATCTATGATAAAAGCATCGATCGATTTCTAACTTTTTATGCTTCATTTAAGACTAATTTGTTATGTTTAAGAGAAAACCCTTCAAGATCAACATGTTTAGATATTATTATTATTATTATTAATGTTATTATGTGTATATGTCTGTTCAAACACGCACCCAAACCCAGTTTGTCTACTTTTACTCTGCTTCAAATCGCGTGAACAGAATCCATTGGGAAACAGCGTCTATCTATTACCTTGTATGGAGCGAGTCAAAGTCACGCACGCTACATGAACTGGCTGTTTTCAGGATTGCATATGAGGGGCAACCATATTTACAGTTTATGGGGGCAACGGTTGCCTGTTAATGGAAAAGAATTGAATCCTGCCGTTTTTATATTTATTCAGTGTTTTCAAGCCTAAAGAAAATGAAAGCGCAGAACAGATTCAATTTAAGAGCAAGGGCGCCATTCTCGTGGTTCGGCGGTATGGGTGCGTACAGGTTGCGTATAGATAGAGGAGGGGAAGACTGCAGATATGGGATAGATAGAGAGGATCGCTCGGCATCGCTAGATCGATACGTTTGCGGCCGGAAGTTGTATTTTATTAACGTCTACCCCCACCCAACCCTAAACCCAATCGTCACAGTAACGTAAAACAGTTATTGTACCGAGTATTATTATATGTCATCAATTAAATTACCCAATAAATTGTATTTTTTAATGCCTACCCCCACCCAACCCTAAACCAAACCGTCACAGTTACTGTAAAAATATGAATTATTGTTCTACAGTGACATAAAAAAATGCAACTATAATTATATTAATGTGCATATCCGATCTAAACTTTACCCCTTTAATTTTTTAATTGTCAATATTTAATTGTCAGTTTCCACATTTTTCTAAAAGTTTATTTTACAATGTAATTTAATTTTATTATGATCTAATAATAAACTAATTAATGTAAAAATTGGTTAAATAAAGTGATTTTAAAATGTGATGAAAATTTATTATAAAAATAAAGTAAACAATTCAATAAATAATAAACGAGGACAATATTTTATGTATGTTTTAGTTTTTATTATTGTTGTGTTTTTCTAGACTCAGTTATGATAAAAAAAGAAAATAATTATTATTAGTGAGATCTGCTTACTCTTATCTATCTGCTTATTTTTTTAATCAAATTTAACTCAAAGTGTTAATGTTTTAAGTGTTGTAAGTGTTACAGCTTTTGTTAAATGTGTACACTATATTTGCATATTTATTGAGTAAAAAGACCCAAATGTGTAACAGAGAATCAATGGAGAAGAGCTCTTCTACTGCTCTGATTGACTTTCTGCTGATCAACTGTTGTTTACATTTAAACCAGTCAATATTCTGTCACCACGGCAACTTGAGTATACCACTGGAAATCAACACAACTCTCTGAATCTTGATCACTCAAGCTCTTTGAAACTCTCCAGTCTGACAAGTTTTCATCAGATTTGTCTGATTTGGAAAGTTGATCTAATGGAGCAACGACCGCCTCAGAAGGATCAGGACTCTTCCAGCTCATCTGAAAGACTTCTGCCTGGAGGGTATCCCATCTGTTCAGGATCCTGCTGCTGTGGTCAGGTTAGATCACACTTACAGTATCTCTGACCCAGGTTTGGAGCAGCGTCACCTGAGGAACGCGGCTGTCCTTCCACCTCTACGTCCGCCTCTCCATCCAGCATCCCTAGTGACTTCAGTGGATGCGGGACAGCAGGAGGAGCCACTCACCATTCACGGCTACAGTGTTCAGGCCTACCAGGACATCTACCGTCTGTGGTGGAGCCCATGATGAAGAACCGTCCTTACAGCCTGCAGCTGGGCCTGGAGATCAAGCAGCGGCTGTGGGAGGCGCTCAGGTGTCCTGTAGTGGAAGAAACGGAGCAGGTTGATGGACGAATCATCATCACCGGAGAGCAGATGTGGATTCCAGACCAAACAGCATCGCTCCTCGAGTCCATGTGGACATCAGTGGGAGAGCCACTGCCTGAGAAGCCCAGAAGAAAGAGGCCCAGATGCTGAGTCTTCACAGTGTCCCAAACCACACCTGCAGGCCTGTGTATGTATATACTGTACATAGATGTAGAGCAAGTTCACAGTAAGTTTCCTTTTGCATGTTTTGTTTCATCAATTGGTTGCATTTATTGATTGTTTGTGTTGTTGACTTGAGGCTCTTGGTTCTCTCGGTGGTCTTTACTGCATTGCTTGTGTGGTCTTCAGGTGGGTTTCTGCACGTTTGTCGAGGGTTTCTGATCGGTTGTTCTTATGTTGCTGGTCAGTCGCTGGACTCCTCTGGGTGTTTCGATGCGTTTAGTGATTTGCGGCGTCGGTTAGGGTTAGGGTAGGTTAGGTTAGGGTCCCTCACGTGGTTTGCAGCTTGACGTGCTGTGAGGGCTTGTGTGCATCAGTGATGCTGAGAACTTCGCCACTGGTACTTCACAGATACCGGCAGGGTCACCCATAGTGGACTGGTCTCAGCTGAGATGCCCGACTGAGACAACCAACCTGAATCTGGACAGCAGAAGTATTACCTGTTCTCCAGCAGAAGAGTAACATCAGAATCACCTGAACATGTGGAAGTCGCAGGTGAAATTGCAGAAGCAACCATCCTAAATAAATCAATGAGTAAACAAATTAATAAATTCATTAATTAATAAATAAAAAGAGGCTGCATTTATTTTCTTCTATTATGCTGAATTTCATCATGTTATATATAATTGTGTTATTCCTGTGTATTGACCATTTAGAAATTATTATATGAAAAATGTCAAAATTATTATCATATATCATTATTACCCTGTCAACATGATTTTCAAAACCACAAATTTCTCTAAAAACTATAATAAAAAACATAATATAATAAAAATCATATTAACAATAATCAATAATTTTTTTTAAATGCATACAAAATTAACCGAATATTAAAATAATTTATTCCATATTTTAATTAAATATTATTTATGTCATAAATATAAATGATTGTATGTATAGACTGTAAAATAAATACTGCCCAAACTCTACATTTTCTAGTAAGTGGTCAATCTAATCAATTGTAGCAAACCGCCTGCACTGAAAAAAGCTTTCATTTATCCAATAAAAACATAAGGTAATGGTTTTACATCTAAATTGTATCACTTGACCCACTGAGAAATAAATAATTTGCCTTAAACCAATATTTCTATTCTCCATGAGAACAATTTATATAACCTGGTACAAATCATAGTGTCTTGTTGAAGAAAATCTATGAATTAAATCTCTGTTGCTCTAAACAAGAAGATATAGCTTTAATCAAAACAAAAGTGCCCATAAAATGTTCATTCCAATTAAGAAAATAAAGTAATGGTTTTACATCTAAATTTGATCACTTGTCTTGAGCCAATGAAAAATAAATCTTTTTTTAAGTCCATGAAAGTACAAAGCCATATTGAGCTTCTGTTAATACACAAGCACTGGCCTGCACTGTAAAAAAATCTTATGTGCTATTTACTTTTAAAAAATAGTGGTAACACTATTAACGTATTAATTTGTAAGTAATTTTCAAGCTTAGATTTTTTTTTAGCAAAAACCACTTGAATTAATCATGTGAAAATTACTAAATTATTTGAGTGATAGATGAAGATTTTATTATTATTAGTGAAATGTGCTTTTATAATTTACGCAAATCCACCACAATTTTACTCACATTTAATTTTTTTTTAAGCAAAAACCGCTTGACTAAATCATGTGAGAATTACTAGGTTTTTTTTGAGTGATAAATGATGATTTTAATATTATTAGTGGAATGTGCTTTGTTTTGTTTTTGTTTGATTTAGGCAAATCAACTACCATTTACTCACATGTATTAATGAAATTACTCATTCATAAAATGTAAAATATATAAATTATAATGAAATACATACACAATTGCATTGACCAAAAATCAATTATTACATGTTCCACTGATAACAAAATGGTACATACAATTTTTCAAACAAATCTTTTTAAAAACTACAGCAATATTAAGCTCTGAAAAAAAGCTCTTTATCCATGTCATTTAAAAAAAAATGTTTGCGTCAACTTTCTTTTGACAAAATCTGACAGAATTTTGTGTATTGCATAACATATAAAACCAGTATAAAAGCTGTATCTAAAATATTAGCAACACAATCAATCAGTCAGTCAATTGCAGTGACATTTTCCCACAATGTTGTTAGCAGTAAATTTGTGTCAGAAACTTAATATAAGTGTGTGTTTTGGGGTGATTTTAATTTGGGGAATACTTAAAAATAAAAATCTATTCAGTCCAAGACAGCCATGACTCACTCATCCTCCAAGACAATGCAGAAGTCCTCATGGTTGGTCATCCCACTGGCAGACAGCAATTCTCTGAGCATTCCCACACTGTAAAACAAACTTAAGTTTATTATTATGAATTATTCAATTGTAAATTTAAAATGTACAAGGTTTACTAAAACACATAAGTAAATGCATTAAGGAAATAAACCATTTCTTTGTACACAAGTATTCTAACTTATAAAAGACAGGGTGTTTCTAAATGTATACTAGTGTACAAAGAAATAAGTTTATAAAACAAACCATGTTTATACAAGGAATAGTGCATTCAACAATGTAATGTAGTGCTATATTTTGTTTTTTGTAAAAATGCAAAAACATAAAATGCAATTTTCTGAAAATTATAAATATCTGACAACAGTTTACTTACATTGCTTACAACTTACATTGCACTCCTGGATGAGGTCCTTCCTCTTTCATACAAATAGACCAGCATCAGAGGACAACATCTCTCGTCTTGTCCCTTATTTAATGTGAGGTCTGATGCAACAAAAGTGTGAAAATTAGTAATATTGCATCATCATCATAATAATAATAATAATAATAATAATAATAATAATAATAATAATAATAATACTCAAATAACATTATAAAATACTTGCTGTATGGCACCCATTCCTCTTTATCAAATCTGCCTGAGTAAACGCTCCTCTTTTGTGGAAAATACTGTGAACATTTTCTTTTATTAATCTGAAAAAATAAGCAACAATTATTAGTATTTACATATACAGTATGTAGGATTTTAATTACTAATTTATTTATTAATTACATCATCAGTGCTGTAAAAGGAAACTTATGAAATAGAAAAACCGATCTGAGCATAAACCCCATTGAATAGCTACATGCTAACATGCTAGCTTAGGCTTACCACTTAACAAGATCACTGTTGTACGTCCACCTCGCTTAAATGTTGCCTGATCATCACTGCTGTTAAATATACAATGCAAATAATTTTCTTCCAATTTCCATATATAATTCAGAATAACATACAAGCAAAATAAATTCAAATAGGATTGGCTGGGTTAAAAATACCTGTGTATCCCTATATAGCCTAAGTTACGTGTATATGGCAAAAACTAGGCCCCTGAACACAAGCTTGAACAGTATGTGTCTTTCCTGAAAGAGCTTATTTAAGACAATACAATGATGAACTGTTAATGCTTACCTCTTAACATGCTCACTGTTGATCTGCTCTTTTAAAATGTAGTCTGATCGCTGCCGTTTGTTGAGATTCATGTGCAAACATATCAATCAAATCCACATAATTGAGTGAATTTTCTTAAAATAACGTGAAGTCATCTTTTCTCAATTTATTAGCTTAATGGGTTTCCAACTTAAGCCTAATAATTGCACTGGTCTGCTTAAAAAATAAGTGACATTTTTTCTCGTGATTTTATTAGTCAAAATCCTCTCAATATTTCATAATAAATCCAGAATATAATTTTTTTTTAAAGAAAATATGCACATTATTTTTAATGACCACATCAATTTTTTTTATGAAAATTACAAGCCTCAAGATTCATTTTTTACAGTGTAACATTGGCTCAATGAGAACTAACGTGTTGAGCCAACTAAAAAAACATCAAATCTGCCCAATCACATTATTGGTGCAATTGAATATTTAAAATGTGTTGTAGGGATGAGATCGCTGGTGTTTACCATAGGTGTTTACCTGCACCTATTACGTGCATCACTGAAAGAGGCGTATATTTAGCATGTCTAACCTTAGTATATGTAGAATCTTACATTGTATAAGCCCATGTCTTACACATATGGACGGGTGTGTGTGTGAGAGCGCAAGAATATGCTCCCAGTGTTCATCAGATAACTCGAAACAAAAAAAGTTCTCTTCCCAAGCACCTCTGGCTGATTTGCTGAGCTTGGATTAATATTGTGAATCAGATTATAAATGACAGAATGCAATGTTTTGAGAGTGGTTCAAGCTTTAAAAAGTCATCTAGTGGAGATTCAGGAGGACCATTTGGAAAATGAGGAAATAGTTTTTTGCATAAAACTAAAACTAAATAATGTAAATTAGGTCAAATCTTTTAGAAAGGTTATTAAAGGATGAGACAATACCACTTCTCATAGAGGTCATCAAGGGTTTTTTATGCCTTATCAAACCACAATTCTGAAAGCCGCATCATTGAAATCACATTTTAATGGTTTAAACCCATTCATTAACATTAAATATCAGATATATTTACATATTAAAAGCATCAAAAGATTATCACATCTATATTATAGATTACCTTACCTAGCTGACACAGATGATTTAAAACAGAAAAAACCCACAAAAAAACTCACAAAAATTTTAACTTTATTAAAAAATCTTCAAGAGGAAACTTCAAGCACACGACAACTGCATCTACTTTAAATATTCACCAAGTGGACCTGTTTAGAAAGTCATTGTATTCCAGGGTTAAGTAGATTCAATAATCCAAAAGCACAAAAAATGCATTGATAAAGTCTCCTTTTGTCGAGCAACATCTCCTCTTCCAGGACAGCCGACATTTAGCACAGCTGCCAGGTCTCTAAATGTTCATCAAGCCGCTGCTGCTTCTGTTTCAAGAACTCCCATCTTCATTGTAGTTGTATGCTTTCCAATGGCCCTGTATGTACAAAATATAAAATAGCAACGTCAATAATAAGTCTGCATATATTAAATACATATAGAAATGTCACCATGCCATTGATATCATTTTCAAAAACACTGTTCCTGTTGGATGACCCGAATATAACTTAGAATTGCAGAATGTGGATGTTCACATAATTATTAGAGTAATATGGAATAAAATCACTGTCATAAATATTTTGTGCGTGAATATAATTGTATTCCATAAGTAACAGTATAGTAATGAACTTTCCATATGTGTGAATGATGTGTGGTAAATAACATATTTACAAAATAAAAGTCATTGTGGCCAGGCATCTGTTTGTTTAGAGCAATTCTTCAAAATATCATAGTGAGTAAATAAAGTCAGACAAAAACAGGCTTTGTTTCACACAAAACTGAACATTCTGTCCTCATTTACTCTCTCTTCACTTGTTCCAAAACCTGTTTGTCTTTCTATCTTCTGTTAAACATAAAATAACATGTTTTGAAGAAAGCTGGAGACCTGTAACCATTGACATCTATAGTATTTGTTTTTCCTATTATGGAAGTCAGTGGTTACAGGTGTTCAGTTTTATTCAAAATATATTTCTTAGTTTTCAACAGAAGAAAGAACCTTACAAAGGTTTGAAATAGGGCTGCACAATATATCCTTTGAGCGGTGATATCGCAACGTGTGCGTCCACAATAGTAACATCGCAGAATCTGCAATGTTGAGTTGGGCTTATAGTTAACCAGAAACCACAAGTAAAACACATGAAATTTGTGGAGACACTTCAGAATTAAACCATTATAGAGTGAATGATATTAAATATGTTCATGTGTTTTAGGGCCTGTGCATGTGAACATTTTAAGAGTTTAAGAGAGCATAAAAGATTCATTTTATTAAATCATTAATAAGATGAAGACTACGCAATGCTCTTTTACATTTAATCATTCAATTTCTGTAACCGAATACTGTTAGAGTCTCCCCAGAAAACCATAAAGCACGTTTATTTCACTTCAACATTGGCTCCATTGTGTTTATTTATGACAGTAGTTTGTTTATTATATGTATATAATAAATTGCATAATATATATTTATATTTCACTCACATACAAAATCATCCAATCAATCTAATTAAACGACTTTCCAAACCGAGCTATTAAGTCAGCGGGTGAAATTGTATTTATATCGCAATATATCGCAGGGGAAAAAATATTGTATATCGTGCAGCCCGAGTTTAAAACCACATGTGGCTGAGTAACAGTGAGTACATTTAATTTTTTGGTGTGATAACTATCCCTTAAGAACAACTCCAAATCAATGTTTAATATTTTCAAGTTGAATTCAATAAGGCGAGTTGTGTTTACATATATGTAATTTATAGTAATGAATAAGGTACTGATAACTGGTTACATATAACTACGTGAACTTGAGAAACGCTTCACCAGGTTAACACCATAGCATAGGTTAACAGTCAGCTTTGCTTCCACTGAGTTACGGCACATTGCAGCTCTCACTATACACACAAATTACATCTTAGAACTAGCAGTATTTGAGACCGATATAAAATAAACATATAACTTGTTGTTAACATATAACGTCAGTTGTTAAAAGATACTTATTGTGAAAGGCATTGTAGTTTGTTTGCGCCTCGCCAAGCAAAGGTGTCTTCACGTTACGAATTAACTTACAATTAAATTAACTTTAAAGAAAAAAAAGAAATTGTTAAAGCAGACACATGTTTCTTCTGTCATAAAGTAATAATTTATTAACAGTATACAACATGCTTTGAAGAAAATTCTGTGAATTAAATGCACAACCCAAAAATAAACAACACTAATCCAAAAGGATAAGGGTTACTCTCTCTAGAACAAAAATGATTTTATTTTGTTTTGACCATTTTTGCATTTATGAGGAAAAAGCTTTGTCATGGATGTGACACAACTCGCCATTATGGATGTGATCGATGTGAAATTGCCACTTTTTGTGACTTTGGTAAATCAAATATTTGTTACAGTAGTGTAAAACAATCACACACACCCACACACACACACAACACACCACACACCACAACCCACACACACACAAAACAAAACAGAAAGGGTTTTCGCTATTTGGTGAAAACTTATTTTTTTTTTGATGGCACCGGTCGACATTTGAATGGGATTGCTCAGAAATTCCCAAATGACTAAATCTGTTCATCAGTTGAACGGTCAGTAATATATTTACTATTAACATTTACAAAGGAGAGAATAAATTGCATATATTAGAAAAAGCTGCAAATAAATGAACCAGTTTAGCCATTTTAAAATGAAGAGCTATATAAAGAAATTGAATCAAGTTATCAAATCTTCTATACTGCACTGTATAACTTAAACATTCTGATTTAAGAGCTGCGAATGAATCTCTCATTAGATTTTTTTCATTTGATTACATTAAAAACAGAGGTGTCACTTAAATAGGCACACATCTATGATAAAGCATTCGATCGATTTCTAACTTTTATGCTCATTTAAGGACTAAATTTGGTATGTAAGAGAAAACCCTTCAAGATCAACATGTTTAGATATTATTATTATTATTATTAATGTTATTATGTGTATATGTCTGTTCAAACACGCACCCAAACCAGTTTGTGCTACTTTACTCTGCTTTCAAATCGCTGTGAACAGATCCATTTGGGAAACAGCGTCTATCTATTACCTTGTAGGAGCGAGGTCAAGTCACGCACCGCTACAGGATGAACTGGCTGTTTCTCAGGATTGCATATGAGGGGCAACCATATTGTACAGTTTATGGGGGCAACGGTGCCTGTAATGGAAAGAATTGAATCCTGCCCGTTTTTATATTTATTCAGTGTTTTCAAGCCTAAAGAAAATGAAAGCGCAGAACAGATTCACATTTAAGGCAAGGGGCGCCATCTCGTGGTTCGGCGGTATGGGTTGCGTACAAAGGTTGCGTATAGATAGAGGAGGGGAAGACTGCAGATATGGGATAGTAGAGAGGATCGCTCGCATCGCTAGATCGATACGTTTGCGGCCGGAAAGTGCTATTTATTAACGTCTACCCCCACCCCAAACCCTAAACCCAATCGTCACCGTAACGTAAAACAGTTATTGTACCGCGTATTATTTATGTCATCAATTAAATTACCCAATAAATTGTATTTGGTAAATGCCTACCCCCACCCAACCCTAAACAAACCGTCACAGTACTGTAAAAATATGAATTATTGTTCTACAGTGACATAAAAAAAATGCACTATTAATTAATATTAATGTGCATATCGATCTAAACTTTTACCCCTTAATTTTTTAATTTTGTCAATATTTAATTGTCAGTTTCCACATTTTTCCTAAAAGTTTATTTTACAATGTAATTTAATTTATATGATCTAATAATAAACTAATTAATGTAAAAATGGTTAAATAAAGTGATTTAAATGTGATGAAAAATTTATTATAAAAATAAAGTAAACAATTCCATAAATAAATAAACGAGGACAATATTTATGTATGTTTTAGTTTTTATTATTGTTGTGTTTTCTAGACTCAGTTATGATAAAAAAAGAAAATAATTATTATTAGGAGATCTGCTTACTCTTATCTATCTGCTTATTTTTTAATCAAATTTAACTCAACGTGTTAATGTTTTAAGTGTTGTAAGTGTTACAGCTTTTGTTAAATGTGTACCTATATTTGCATATTATTGAGTAAAAGACCAAATGTGTAACAGAGAATCAATGGAGAAGAGCTCTTCTACTGCTCTGATTGACTTTCTGCTGATTCAACTGTTGTTTACATTTAAACCAGTTCAATATTCTGTCAACCACGGCAACTTGAGTATACACTGGAAATCAACCACAACTCTCTGAATTGATCACTCAAGCTCTTTGAACTCTCCAGTCTGACAGTTTCATCAGATTTGTCTGATTTGGAAAGTGATCTTAATGGAGCAACGACGCCTCAGAAGGATCAGGACTCTTCCAGCTCATCTGAAGACTTCTGCCTGGAGGGTATCCCATCTGTTCAGGATCCTGCTGCTGTGGTCAGGTTAGATCACACTTACAGTATCTCTGACCCAGGTTTGGAGCAGCGTCACCTGAGGAACGCGGCTGTCCTTCCAACCTCTACGTCCGCCTCTCCATCCAGCATCCCTAGTGACTTCAGTGGATGCGGGACAGCAGGAGGAGCCACCTCACCATTCACGGCTACAGTGTTCAGGCCTACAGGACATCTACCGTTCTGTGGTGGAGCCCATGATGAAGAAACCGTCCTTACAGCCTGCAGCTGGGCCTGGAGATCAAGCAGCGGCTTGTGGGAGGCGCTCAGGTGTCCTGTAGTGGAAGAAACGGAGCAGGTTGATGGACGAATCCTCATCACGGAGAGCAGATGTGGATCCAGACCAAACAGCATCGCTCCTCGAGTCCATGTGGACATCAGTGGAGAGCCACTGCTGAGAAGCCCAGAAGAAAGAGGCCCAGATGCTGAGTCTTCACAGGTGTCCCAAACCACACTGCAGGCCTGTGTATGTATATACTGTACATAGATGTAGAGCAAGTTTCACAGTAGTTTCCTTTTGCATGTTTTGTTTCATCAATTGGTTGCATTTATTGATTGTTTGTGTTGTTGACTTGAGGCTCTTGGTTCTCTCGGTGGTCTTTACTGCATTGCTGTGTGGTCTTCAGGTGGGTTTCTGCACGTTTGTCGAGGGTTTCTGATCGGTTGTTCTTATGTTGCTGGTCAGTCGCTGGGACTCCTCTGGGTGTTTCGATGCGTTTAGTGATTTGCGGCGGTCTGTTAGGGTAGGGTAGGTTAGGTTAGGGTCCCTCACGTGGTTTTGCAGCTTGACGTGCTGTGAGGGCTTGTGTGCAATCAGTGATGCTGAGAACTTCGCCACTGGTACTTCACAGATACCGGCAGGGTCACCCATAGTGGACTGGTCTCAGCTGAGATGCCCGACTGAGACAAACCAACTGAATCTGGACAGCAGAAGTATTACTGTTCTCCAGCAGAAGAGTAACATCAGAATCACCTGAACATGTGGAAGTCGCAGGTGAAATTGCAGAAGCAACCATCCTAAATAAATCAATGAGTAAACAAATTAATAAATTCATTAATTAATAAATAAACAGAGGCTGCATTTATTTTCTTCTATTATGCTGAATTTCAATCATGTATATATAATTGTGTATTCTGTGTATTGACCATTTAGAAATTATTATTATGAAAATGTCAAAATTAGTATCATATATAATTATTACCCTGTAACATGATTTCAAACCACAAATGTCTCTAAAAACTATAAATAAAAACATAATATAATAAAATCATATTAACAATAATCATTATTTTTTTTAAATGCATACAAAAATTAAACGATATTATAATTTATTCCATATTTAATTGAATATTATTTTGTCATAAATATAAATGATTGTTATGTATAGACTGTAAAATAAAATACTGCCCAAACTCTACATTTTCTAGTAAGTGGTCAAATCTAATCAATTGTAGCAACCGCCTGCACTGAAAAAAAGCTTTCATTTATCCAAATAAAAACATTAAGGTAATGGTTTACATCTAAATTGTATCACTTGACCCACTGAGAAATAAATAATTTGCCTTAAACAATATTTCTATCTCCATGAGAACAATTTTATATAACCTGGTACAAATCATAGTTGTCTTGTTGAAGAAAAATCTATGAATTAAAATTCTCTGTTTGCTCTAAACAAGAAGATATAGCTTTAATCAAAACAAAAGTGCCCATAAAATGTTCATTCCAATTAAGAAAAATAAAGTAATGGTTTTACATCTAAATTTGATCACTTGTCTTGAGCCAATGAAAAAATAAATCTTTTTTTAAGTCCATGAAAGTACAAGCATATTGAGCTTCTGTTTAATACACAAGCACTGGCCTGCACTGTAAAAAAATCTTATGTGCTATTTACTTTTAAAAATAGTGGTAACACTATTAACGTATTAATTTTAAGTAATTTTCAAGCTTAGATTTTTTTTTAGCAAAAACCACTTGAATTAATCGTGTGAAAATTACTAAATTATTTGAGTGATAGATGAAGATTTTATTATATTATGAAATGTGCTTTTATAATTTACGCAAATCCACCACAATTTACTCACATTTAATTTTTTTTAGCAAAAACCGCTTGACTAAATCATGTGAGAATTACTAGGTTTTTTTTGAGTGATAAATGATGATTTTAATATTATTAGTGGAATGTGCTTTTGTTTTGTTTTTGTTTTGATTTAGGCAAATCAACCACCATTTACTCACATGTATTAATGAAAATTACTCATTCATAAAATGTAAAATATATAACTTATAATGAAATACATACACAATGCATTGACCAAAAATCAATTATTACATGTTCCACTGATAACAAAATGGTACATACAATTTTTCAAACAAATCTTTTTAAAAACTACAGCAATATTAAGCTCTGAAAAAAGCTCTTTATCCATGTCATTTAAAAAAAAATGTTGCGTCAACTTTCTTTTGACAAAATCTGACAGAATTTGTGTATTGCATAACATATAAAACCAGTATAAAAGCTGTATCTAAAATATTAGCAACACAATCAATCAGTCAGTCAATGCAGTGAAATTTTCCCACAATGTTGTAGCAGTAAATTTGTGTCAGAAACTTAATATAAGTGTGTTTTGGGGTGATTTTAATTTGGGGAATACTTAAAATAAAAATCTAGTTCAGTCCAAGACAGCCATGACTCACTCATCCTCCAAGACAATGCAGAAGTCCTCATGGTTGGTCATCCCACTGGCAGACAGCAATTCTCTGAGCATTCCCACACTGTAAAACAAACATTAAGTTTATTATTATGAAATTATTCAATTGTAAATTTAAAATGTACAAGGTTTACTAAAACACATTAAGTAAATGCATTAAGGAAATAAACCATTTCTTTGTACACAAGTATTCTAACTTATAAAAGACAGGGTGTTTCTAAAATGTATACTAGTGTACAAAGAAATAAGTTTATAAAAACAAACCATGTTTATACAAGGAATAGTGCATTCAACAATGTAATGTAGTGCTATATTTTTGTTTTTTTGTAAAAATGCAAAAACATAAAATGCAATTTTCTGAAAATTATAAATATCTGAAACAGTTTACTTACATTGCTTAAAACTTACATTGCACTCCTGGATGAGGTCTTCCTCTTTCATACAAATAGACCAGCATCAGAGGACAACATCTCTCGTCTTGTCCCTTATTTAATGTGAGGTCTGATGCAACAAAAGTGTGAAAATTAGTAATATTGCATCATCATCATAATAATAATAATAATAATAATAATAATAATAATAATAAATAATACTCAAATAACATTATAAAAATACTTGCTGTATGGCACCCATTCTCTTTATCAAAATCTGCCTGAGTAAACGCTCCTCTTTTGTGGGAAAATACTGTGAACATTTTCTTTATTAATCTGAAAAAATAAGCAAACAATTATTAGTATTTACATATACAGTATGTAGGATTTTAATTACTAATTTTATTTATTAATTACATCATCAATGCTGTAAAAGGAAACTTATGAAATAGAAAAACACGATCTGAGCATAAACCCCATTGAATAGCTACATGCTAACATGCTAGCTTAGGCTTACCACTTAACAAGATCACTGTTGTACGTCCACCTCGCTTAAATGTTGCCTGATCATCACTGCTGTTAAATATTACAATGCAAATAATTTCTTCAATTTCCATATATAATTCAGAATAAACATACAAGCAAAATAAATTCAAATAGGATTGGCTGGTTAAAAATACCTGTGTATCCCTATATAGCCTAAGTTACGTGTATGGCAAAAACTAGGCCCCTGAACAAGCTTGAACAGTATGTGTCTTTCCTGAAAGAGCTTATTTAAGACAATAACAATGATGAACTGTTAATGCTTACCTCTTAACATGCTCACTGTTGATCTGCTCTTTTAAAATGTAGTCTGATCGCTGCCGTTGTTGAGATTCATGTGCAAACATATCAATCAAATCCACATAATTGAGTGAATTTTCTTAAAATAAACGTGAAGTCATCTTTTCTCAATTTTATTAGCTTAATGGGTTTCCAACTTAAGCCTAATAATTGCACTGGTTTGCTTAAAAAGTGACATTTTTTCTCGTGATTTTATTAGCAAAATCCTCTCAATATTTCATAATAAATCCAGAATATAATTTTTTTTAAAGAAAATATGCACATTATTTTAATGACCACATCAATTTTTTTATGAAAATTACAAGCCTCAAGATTCATTTTTTACAGTGTAACATTGGCTCAATGAGAACTAACGTGTTGAGCCAACTAAAAAAAACATCAAATCTGCCCAATCACATTATTGGTGCAATTGAATATTTAAAATTGTTGTAGGGATAAGATTCGCTGGTGTTTACCATAGGTGTTTACCTGCACCTATTACGTGCATCACTGAAAGAGGCGTATATTTTAGCATGTCTAACCTTAGTATGTAGAATCTTACATTGTATAAGCCCATGTCTTACACATATGGACGAGGTGTGTGTGTGAGAGCGCAAGAATATGCTCCCAGTGTTCATCAGATAACTCGAAACAAAAAAAGTTCTCTTCCCAAGCACCTCTGGCTTGATTTGCTGAGCTTGGATTAATATTGTGAATCAGATTATAAATGACAGAAATGCAATGTTTTGAGAGTGGTTCAAGCTTTAAAGTCATCTAGTGGAGATTCAGGAGGACCATTTGGAAAATGAGGAAATAGTTTTTGCATAAAACTAAAAACTAAATAAATGTAAATTAGGTCAAATCTTTTAGAAAGGTTATTAAAGGATGAGACAATACCACACTCATAGAGGTCATCAAGGTTTTTATGCCTTTATCAAACCACATTCTGAAAGCCGCATCATGAAATCACATTTTAATGGTTAAACCCATTCATTAACATTAAATATCAGATATATTTACATATTAAAAGCATCAAAAAGATCATCAAATCTATATTATGATTACCTTACCTAGCTGACACAGATGATTTAAAACAGAAAAAACCCACAAAAAACTCACAAAAATTAACTTTTATTAAAAAATCTTCAAGAGGAACTTCAAGCACACGACACTGCATCTACTTTAAATATTCACCAAGTGGACCTGTTTAGAAAGTCATTGTATTCCAGGTTAAGTAGATTCAATAATCCAAAAGCACAAAAAATGCATTGATAAAGTCTCCTGTTGTCGAGCAACATCTCCTCTTCCAGGACAGCAGACATTTAGCACAGCTGCCAGGTCTCTAAATGTTCATCAAGCCGCTGCTGCTTCTGTTTCAAGAACTCCCATCTTCATTGTAGTTGTATGCTTTTCCAATGGCCCTGTATGTACAAAATATAAAATAGCAACGTCAATAATAAGTCTGCATATATTAAATACATATAGAAATGTCACCAATGCCATTGATATCATTTTCAAAAACACTGTTCCTGTTGGATGACCGAATATAACTTTAGAATTGCAGAATGTGGATGTTCACATAATTATTAGAGTAATATGGAATAAAATCACTGTCATAAATATTTTGTGCGTATATAATTGTATTCCATAAGTAACAGTATAGTAATGAACTTTCCATACTGTGTGAATGATGTGTGGTAAATAACATATTTACAAAATAAAAGTCATTGTGGCCAGGCATCTGTTTGTTTAGAGCAATTCTTCAAAATATCATAGTGAGTAAATAAAGTCAGACAAAACAGGCTTTGTTTTACACAAAACTGAACATTCTGTCCTCATTTACTCTCTCTTCACTTGTTCCAAACCTGTTTGTCTTTCTATCTTCTGTTAAACATAAAATAACATGTTTTGAAGAAAGCTGGAGACCTGTAACCATTGACATCTATAGTATTTGTTTTTCCTATTATGGAAGTCAGTGGTTACAGGTGTTCAGTTTTATTCAAATATATTTCTTAGTTTTCAACAGAAGAAAGAACCTTACAAAGGTTTGAAATAGGGCTGCACAATATATCGTTTGAGCGGTGATATCGCAACGTGTGCGTCCACAATAGTAACATCGCAGAATCTGCAATGTTGAGTTGGGCTTATAGTTGACCAGAAACCACAAGTAAAAACACATGAAATTTGTGGAGACACTTCAGAATTTAACCATTATAGAGTGAATGATATTAAATATGTTCATGTGTTTTAGGGCCTGTGCATGTGAACATTTTAAGAGTTTAAGAGAGCATAAAAGATTCATTTTTAAATCATTAATAAGATGGAAGACTACGCAATGCTCTTTACATTTAGTCATTCAATTTCTGTAACCGAATACTGTTAGAGTCTCCCCAGAAAACCATAAAGCACTGTTTATTTAACTTTAACATTGGCTCCATTGTGTTTATTTATGACAGTAGTTTGTTTATTATATGTATATAATAAATTGCATAATATATATTTATATTTCACTCACATACAAAATCATCCCAATCAATCTAAATTAACGACTTTCCAAACCGAGCTATTTAAGTCATCGGGTGAAATTGTATTTATATCGCAATATATCGCAGGGGAAAAAATATTGTAATATCGTGCAGCCCTAGTTTAAAACCACATGTGGCTGAGTAAACAGTGAGTACATTTAATTTTTTGGGTGAACTATCCCTTTAAGAACAACTCCAAATCAATGTTTAATATTTTCAAGTTGAATTCAATAAGGCAGAGTTGTGTTTTACATAATATGTAATTTTATAGTAAATAATAGGTACTGATAACTGGTTACATATAACTACGTGAACTTGAGAAACGCTTCACAGGTTAACACCATAGCATAGGTTAACAGTCAGCTTTGCATTCCACTGAGTTACGGCACATTGCAGCTCTCACTATACACACAAATTACATCTTAGAACTAGCAGTATTTGAGACCGATATAAAATAAACATATAACTTGTTGTTAACATATAACGTCAGTTGTTAAAAAGATACTTATTGTGAAAGGCATTGTAGTTTTTTGCGCCTCGCCAAGCAAAGGTGTCTTCACGTTACGAATTAACTTACAATTAAATTAACGTTAAAAAAAAAAAGAAACTTGTTAAAGCAGACACATGTTTCTTCTGTCATAAAGTAATAATTTATAACAGTATACAACATGCTTTGTAGAAATTCTGTGAATTAAACTGCACAACCCAAAATAAACAACACTAATCAAAAGGATAAGGGTTACTCTCTCTAGAACAAAAATGATTTTATTTGTTTGACATTTTTGCATTTATGAGGAAAAAGCTTTGTCATGGATGTGACAACTCGCCATTATGGATGTGATAGATGTGAAATTGCCACTTTTGTGACTTTGGTAAATCAAATATTTGTTACAGTAGTGTAAAACAATCACACACACACACACACACACACACACACACACACAAAACAAAAACAGAAAGGGTTTCGCTATTTTGGTGAAAACTTATTTTTTTTGATGGCACGGTCGACATTTGAATGGGATTGCTCAGAAATTCCCCAAATGACTAAATCTGTTCATCAGTTGAAACGGTCAGTAATATATTTACTATTAACATTTACAAAGGAGAGAATAAATTGCATATATTAGAAAAAGCTGCAAATAAATGAAACAGTTTAGCCTATTAAAATGAAGAGCTATTATAAAGAAATATTGAATCAAGTTATCAAATCTCACTATACTGCACTGTATAACTTAAACATTCTGATTTAAGAGCTGCGAATGAATCTCTCATTTAGATATTTCATTTGATTACATTAAATAACAGAGGTGTCACTTTAAATAGGCACACATCTATGATAAAAGCATTCGATCGATTTCTAACTTTTTATGCTCATTTAAGACTAAATTTGTTATGTTTAAGAGAAAACCCTTCAAGATCAACATGTTTAGATATTATTATTATTATTATTAATGTTATTATGTGTATATGTCTGTTCGAACACGCACCCAAACCCAGTTTGTCCACTTTTACTCCGCCGTCACGGATGCTGACGTTTTACTGACGTCACGGATGATTCGTCCATATATTTTACAGTCTATGGGGGCAACGGTGCCTGTAATGGAAAAGAATTGAATCCTGCCGTTTTATATTTATTTCAGTGTTTTCAAGCCTAAATAAAATAAAAGCGCAGAACATATTCACATTTAAGAGCAAGGGGCGCCATCTCGTGGTTCGGCGGTATGGGTTGCGTACAAAGTTGCGTATAGTTAGAGGAGGGGGAGACTGCAGATATGGGACAGATAGAGAGGATCGCTCGGCATCGCTAGATCGATACGTTTGCGGCCGGAAGTTGTATTTTATTAACGTCTACCCCCACCCAAACCCGTCACAGTAACGTAAAACAGTTATTGTACCGAGTATTATTTATGTCATCAATTAAATAACCCAATAAATTGTATTTTTTAACGCCTACCCCCACCCAACCCTAAACCAAACCGTCACAGTACTGTAAAAATATGAATTATTGTTCTACAGTGACATAAAAAAATGCAACTATAATTATATTAATGTGCATATACGATCTAGACTTTACCCCTTGAATTTTTTAATTTGTCAATATTTAATTGTCAGTTTCCACATTTTTCAAAAACTACATTTTACAGTGTAATTTAATTTATATGATCTAATAATAAAATAATTTATGTAAAATTTGGTTAAGTAAAGTTGGAATGATTTAAAATGTGATGAAAATTAATTATAAAAATAAAGTAAACAATTCAATAAATAAAAAAACGAGGACAATATTTTATGTATGTTTTAGTTTTTATTATTGTTGTGTTTTCTAGACTCAGTTATGATAAAAAAAAAAGAAATAATTATTATTAGGAGATCTGCTTACTCTTATCTATCTGCTTATTTTTTAATCAAATTTAACTCAAAGTGTTAATGTTTTAAGTGTTGTAAGTGTTACAGCTTTTGTTAAATGTGTACACTATATTTGCATATTTATTGAGTAAAAAGACCAAATGTGTAACAGAGAATCAATGGAGAAGAGCTCTTCTACTGCTCTGATTGACTTTCTGCTGATCAACTGTTGTTTACATTTAAACCAGTTCAATATTCTGTCACCACGGCGACTTGAGTTTACACTGGAAATCAACACAACTCTCTGAATCTGATCACTCAAGCTCTTTGAACTCTCCAGTCTGACAAGTTTCATCAGATTTGTCTGATTTGGAAAGTTGATCTTAATGGAGCAACGACGCCTCAGAAGGATCAGGACTCTTCCAGCTCATCTGAAAGACTTCTGCCTGGAGGGTATCCCATCTGTTCAGGATCCTGCAGCTGTGGTCAGGTTAGATCACACTTACAGTCTCTCTGACCCAGGTTTGGAGCAGCGTCACCTGAGGAACGCGCTGTCCTTCCACCTCTACGTCCACCTCTCCATCCAGCATCCCCAGTGTCTTCAGTGGATGCGGGAAGCAGGAGGAGCCACTCACCATTCACGGCTACAGTGTTCAGGCCTACCAGGACATTTACCGTTCTGTGGTGGAGCCCATGATGAAGAACCGTCCTTACAGCCTGCAGCTGGGCCTGGAGATCAAGCAGCGGCTGTGGGAGGCGCTCAGGTGTCCTGTAGTGGAAGAGACGGAGCAGGCTGATGGACGAATCCTCATCACGGAGAGCAGATGTGGATCCAGACCAAACAGCATCGCTCCTCGAGTCCATGTGGACATCAGTGGAGAGCCACTGCCTGAGAAGCCCAGAAGAAGAGGCCCAGATGCTGAGTCTTCACAGTGTCCCAAACCACACTGCAGGCCTGTGTATGTATATACTGTACATAGATGTAGAGCATGTTCACAGTAAGTTTCCTTTTGCATGTTTTGTTTCATCAATTGGTTGCTTTATTGATTGTTGTGTTGTTGACTTGAGGCTTGGTTCTCTCGGTGGTCTTTACTGCATTGCTGTGTGGTCTTCAGGTGGGTTTCTGCACGTTTGTCGAGGGTTTCTGATCGGTTGTTCTTATGTTGCTGGTCAGTCGCTGGACTCCTCTGGGTGTTTCGATGCGTTTAGTGATTTGCGGCGTCTGTTAGGGTAGGGTAGGTTTAGGTTAGGGCCCTCACGTGGTTTGCAGCTTGACGTGCTGTGAGGGCTTGTGTGCATCAGTGATGCTGAGAACTTCGCCACTGGTACTTCAGATACCGGCAGGGTCACCCATAGTGGACTGGTCTCAGCAGTGCACGAGGACAAACAATGTCTGAGACCACACGAATCTGACAGGCAGAAGTATTACCTGTTCTCCAGCAGAAGAGTAACATCAGAATCACCTGAACATGTGGAAGTCGCAGGTGAAATTGCAGAAGCAACCATCCTAAATAAATCAATGAGTAAACAAAATTAATAAATTCATTATTAATAAATAAAAAAGAGCTGCTTTATTTTCTTCTATTATGCTGCTGAATTTCATCATGTTTATAATAATTGTGTTATTCCTGTGTATTGACCATTTAGAAATTATTATTATGAAAAAATCAAAATTATTATCATATATAATTATTATTACCCTGTCAACATGATTTTCAAAACCACAAATTTCTCTAAAAACTATAATAAAAACATAATATAATAAAAATCATATTAACAATAATCATATTTTTTTTAAATGCATACAAAAATTAAACGAATATTAAAATAATTTATTCCATATTTAATTGAATATTTTTATGTCATAAATATAAATGATTGTTATGTATAGACTGTAAAATAAATACTGCCCAAACTCTACATTTTCTAGTAAGTGGTCAAATCTAATCAATTGTACAGCAGCGCCTGCACTGAAAAAAAGCTTTCATTTATCCAAATAAAACCATTAAGGTAATGGTTTACATCTAAATTGTATCACTTGACCCACTGAGAATAAATAATTTGCCTTAAACAAATATTTCTATCTCCATGAGAACAATTTTATATATACCTGGTACACAATCATAGTTGTCTTGTTGAAGAAAATCTATGAATTAAAATTCTCTGTTTGCTCTAAACAAGAAGATATAGCTTTAATCAAAACAAAAGTGCCCATAAAATGTTCATTCCAATTAAGAAAAATAAAGTAATGGTTTTACATCTAAATTTGATCACTTGTCTTGAGCCAATGAAAAATAAATCTTTTTTTAAGTCCATGAAAGTACAAAGCATATTGAGCTTCTGTTTAATACACAAGCAGCAGCTGGCCTGCACTGTAAAAAAATCTTATGTGCTATTTACTTTTAAAAAATAGTGGTAACACTATTAACGTATTAATTTTAAGTAATTTTCAAGCTTAGATTTTTTAGCAAAAACCACTGGAATTAATCATGTGAAAATTACTAAATTATTTGAGTGATAGATGAAGATTTTATTATTAGTGAAATGTGCTTTTATAATTTACGCAAATCCACCACAATTTACTCACATTTAATTTTTTTAGCAAAAACCGCTTGACTAAATCATGTGAGAATTACTAGGTTTTTTTGAGTGATAAATGATGATTTTAATATTATTAGTGGAATGTGCTTTTGTTTTGTTTTTGTTTTGATTTAGGCAAATCAACCACCATTTACTCACATGTATTAATGAAAATTACTCATTCATAAAATGTAAAATATATAACTTATAATGAAATACATACACAATGCATTGACCAAAAATCAATTATTACATGTTCCACTGATAACAAAATGGTACATACAATTTTTCAAACAATCTTTTTAAAAACTACAGCAATATTAAGCTCTGAAAAAAAGCTCTTTATCCATGTCATTTAAAAAAAAATGTTGCGTCAACTTTCTTTTGACAAAATCTGACAGAATTTGTGTATTGCATAACATATAAAACCAGTATAAAAGCTGTATCTAAAATATTAGCAACACAATCAATCAGTCAGTCAATGCAGTGAAATTTTCCCACAATGTTGTAGCAGTAAATTTGTGTCAGAAACTTAATATAAGTGTGTTTTGGGGTGATTTTAATTTGGGGAATACTTAAAAATAAAAATCTAGTTCAGTCCAAGACAGCCATGACTCACTCATCCTCCAAGACAATGCAGAAGTCCTCATGGTTGGTCATCCCACTGGCAGACAGCAATTCTCTGAGCATTCCCACACTGTAAAACAAACATTAAGTTTATTATTATGAAATTATCAATTGTAAATTTAAATGTACAAGGTTTACTAAACACATTAAGTAAATGCATTAAGGAAATAAACCATTTCTTTGTACACAAGTATTCTAACTTATAAAAGACAGGGTGTTTCTAAAATGTATACTAGTGTACAAAGAAATAAGTTTATAAAAAACAAACCATGTTTATACAAGGAATAGTGCATTCAACAATGTAATGTAGTGCTATATTTTTTTTTTTGTAAAATGCAAAACATAAAATGCAATTTTCTGAAAATTATAAATATCTGAAACAGTTTACTTACATTGCTTAAAACTTACATTGCACTCCTGGATGAGGTCTTCCTCTTTCATACAAATAGACCAGCATCAGAGGACAACATCTCTCGTCTTGTCCCTTATTTAATGTGAGGTCTGATGCAACAAAAGTGTGAAAATTAGTAATATTGCATCATCATCATAATAATAATAATAATAATAATAATAATAATAATAATAATAATAATACTCAAATAACATTATAAAAATACTTGCTGTATGGCACCCATTCTCTTTATCAAAATCTGCCTGAGTAAACGCTCCTCTTTTGTGGGAAAACTGTGAACATTTTCTTTATTAATCTGAAAAAATAAGCAAACAATTATTAGTATTTACATATACAGTATGTAGGATTTTAATTACTAATTTTATTTATTAATTACATCATCAATGCTGTAAAAGGAAACTTATGAAATAGAAAAACACGATCTGAGCATAAACCCCATTGAATAGCTACATGCTAACATGCTAGCTTAGGCTTACCACTTAACAAGATCACTGTTGTACGTCCACCTCGCTTAAATGTTGCCTGATCATCACTGCTGTTAAATATTACAATGCAAATAATTTCTTCTTCAATTTCCATATATATTCAGAATAAACATACAAGCAAAATAAATTCAAATAGGATTGGCTGGTTAAAAATACCTGTGTATCCCTATATAGCCTAAGTTACGTGTATGGCAAAAACTAGGCCCCTGAACAAGCTTGAACAGTATGTGTCTTTCCTGAAAGAGCTTATTTAAGACAATAACAATGATGAACTGTTAATGCTTACCTCTTAACATGCTCACTGTTGATCTGCTCTTTTAAAATGTAGTCTGATCGCTGCCGTTGTTGAGATTCATGTGCAAACATATCAATCAAATCCACATAATTGAGTGAATTTTCTTAAAATAAACGTGAAGTCATCTTTTCTCAATTTTATTAGCTTAATGGGTTTCCCAACTTAAGCCTAATAATTGCACTGGTTTGCTTAAAAAATAAGTGACATTTTTTCTCGTGATTTTATTAGCAAAATCCTCTCAATATTTCATAATAAATCCAGAATATAATTTTTTTTAAAGAAAATATGCACATTATTTTTAATGACCACATCAATTTTTTTATGAAAATTACAAGCCTCAAGATTCATTTTTTACAGTGTAACATTGGCTCAATGAGAACTAACGTGTTGAGCCAACTAAAAAACATCAAATCTGCCCAATCACATTATTGGTGCAATTGAATATTTAAAATTGTTGTAGGGATAGATTCGCTGGTGTTTACCATAGGTGTTTACCTGCACCTATTACGTGCATCACTGAAAGAGGCGTATATTTTAGCATGTCTAACCTTAGTATATGTAGAATCTTACATTGTATAAGCCCATGTCTTACACATATGGACGAGGTGTGTGTGTGAGAGCGCAAGAATATGCTCCAGTGTTCATCAGATAACTCGAAACAAAAAAAGTTCTCTTCCCAAGCACCTCTGGCTTGATTTGCTGAGCTTGGATTAATATTGTGAATCAGATTATAAATGACAGAAATGCAATGTTTTGAGAGTGGTTCAAGCTTTAAAAGTCATCTAGTGGAGATTCAGGAGGACCATTTGGAAAATGAGGAAATAGTTTTTGCATAAAACTAAAAACTAAATAAATGTAAATTAGGTCAAATCTTTTAGAAAGGTTATTAAAGGATGAGACAATACCACTCTCATAGAGGTCATCAAGGGTTTTTATGCCTTTATCAAACCACATTCTGAAAGCCGCATCATGAAATCACATTTTAATGGTTAAACCCATTCATTAACATTAAATATCAGATATATTTACATATTAAAAGCATCAAAAAGATCATCAAATCTATATTATAGATTACCTTACCTAGCTGACACAGATGATTTAAAACAGAAAAAAACCCACAAAAACTCACAAAATTTTAACTTTTATTAAAAAATCTTCAAGAGGAACTTCAAGCACACACGACACTGCATCTACTTTAAATATTCACCAAGTGGACCTGTTTAGAAAGTCATTGTATTCCAGGTTAAGTAGATTCAATAATCCAAAAGCACAAAAAATGCATTGATAAAGTCTCCTGTTGTCGAGCAACATCTCCTCTTCCAGGACAGCAGACATTTAGCACAGCTGCCAGGTCTCTAAATGTTCATCAAGCCGCTGCTGCTTTTGTTTCAAGAACTCCCATCTTCATTGTAGTTGTATGCTTTTCCAATGGCCCTGTATGTACAAAATATAAAATAGCAACGTCAATAATAAGTCTGCATATATTAAATACATATAGAAATGTCACCATGCCATTGATATCATTTTCAAAAACCTGTTCCTGTTGGATGACCGAATATAACTTTAGAATTGCAGAATGTGGATGTTCACATAATTATTAGAGTAATATGGAATAAAATCACTGTCATAAATATTTTGTGCGTATATAATTGTATTCCATAAGTAACAGTATAGTAATGAACTTTCCATACGTGTGAATGATGTGTGGTAAATAACATATTTACAAAATAAAAGTCATTGTGGCCAGGCATCTGTTTGTTTAGAGCAATTCTTCAAAATATCATAGTGAGTAAATAAAGTCAGACAAAAACAGGCTTTGTTTCACACAAAACTGAACATTCTGTCCTCATTTACTCTCTCTTCACTTGTTCCAAACCTGTTTGTCTTTCTATCTTCTGTTAAACATAAATAACATGTTTTGAAGAAAGCTGGAGACCTGTAACCATTGACATCTATAGTATTTGTTTTTCCTATTATGGAAGTCAGTGGTTACAGGTGTTCAGTTTTATTCAAAATATATTTCTTAGTTTTCAACAGAAGAAAGAACCTTACAAAGGTTTGAAATAGGGCTGCACAATATATCGTTTGAGCGGTGATATCGCAACGTGTGCGTCCACAATAGTAACATCGCAGAATCTGCAATGTTGAGTTGGGCTTATAGTTGACCAGAAACCACAAGTAAAAACACATGAAATTTGTGGAGACACTTCAGAATTTAACCATTATAGAGTGAATGATATTAAATATGTTCATGTGTTTTAGGGCCTGTGCATGTGAACATTTTAAGAGTTTAAGAGAGCATAAAAGATTCATTTTATTAAATCATTAATAAGATGGAAGACTACGCAATGCTCTTTTACATTTAGTCATTCAATTTCTGTAACCGAATACTGTTAGAGTCTCCCCAGAAAACCATAAAGCACTGTTTATTTAACTTTAACATTGGCTCCATTGTGTTTATTTATGACAGTAGTTTGTTTATTATATGTATATAATAAATTGCATAATATATATTTATATTTCACTCACATACAAAATCATCCCAATCAATCTAAATTAACGACTTTCCAAACCGAGCTATTTAAGTCATCGGTGAAATTGTATTTATATCGCAATATATCGCAGGGGAAAAAATATTGTAATATCGTGCAGCCCTAGTTTAAAACCACATGTGGCTGAGTAAACAGTGAGTACATTTAATTTTTTGGGTGAACTATCCCTTTAAGAACAACTCCAAATCAATGTTTAATATTTTCAAGTTGAATTCAATAAGGCAGAGTTGTGTTTTACATAATATGTAATTTTATAGTAAATGAATAAGGTACTGATAACTGGTTACATATAACTACGTGAACTTGAGAAACGCTTCACAGGTTAACACCATAGCATAGGTTAACAGTCAGCTTTGCATTCCACTGAGTTACGGCACATTGCAGCTCTCACTATACACACAAATTACATCTTAGAACTAGCAGTATTTGAGACCGATATAAATAAACATATAACTTGTTGTTAACATATAACGTCAGTTGTTAAAAAGATACTTATTGTGAAAGGCATTGTAGTTTGTTTGCGCCTCGCCAAGCAAAGGTGTCTTCACGTTACGAATTAACTTACAATTAAATTAACGTTAAAGAAAAAAAAAAAAACTTGTTAAAGCAGACACATGTTTCTTCTGTCATAAAGTAATAATTTATAACAGTATACAACATGCTTGTAGAAATTCTGTGAATTAAACTGCACAACCCAAAATAAACAACACTAATCAAAAGGATAAGGGTTACTCTCTCTAGAACAAAAATGATTTTATTTTGTTTGACATTTTTGCATTTATGAGGAAAAGCTTTGTCATGGATGTGACAACTCGCCATTATGGATGTGATAGATGTGAAATTGCCACTTTTGTGACTTTGGTAAATCAAATATTTGTTACAGTAGTGTAAAACAATCACACACACACACACACACACACACACACACACAAACAAAAACAGAAAGGGTTTCGCTATTTTGGTGAAAACTTATTTTTTTTGATGGCACGGTCGACATTTGAAATTGCTCAGAAATTCCCCAATGACTAAATCTGTTCATCAGTTGAAACGGTCAGTAATATATTACTATTAACATTTACAAAGGAGAGAATAAATTGCATATATTAGAAAAAGCTGCAAATAAATGAAACAGTTTAGCCTATTAAAATGAAGAGCTATTATAAAGAAATATTGAATCAAGTTATCAAATCTCACTATACTGCACTGTATAACTTAAACATTCTGATTTAAGAGCTGCGAATGAATCTCTCATTTAGATATTTCATTTGATTACATTAAAACAGAGGTGTCACTTTAAATAGGCACACATCTATGATAAAAGCATTCAGCATCGATTTCTAACTTTTTTGCTCATTTAAGACTAAATTGTTATGTTTAAGAGAAAACCCTTCAAGATCAACATGTTTAGATATTATTATTATTATTATTAATGTTATTATGTGTATATGTCTGTTCAAACACGCACCCAAACCCAGTTTGTCACTTTTACTCTGCCGTCAACGGATGCTGACGTTTTACTGTACGTCACGGATGATTCGTCCATATATTTTACAGTCTATGGGGCAACGGTGCCTGTAATGGAAAAGAATTGAATCCTGCCGTTTTATATTTATTTCAGTGTTTTCAAGCCTAAATAAAATAAAAGCGCAGAACAGATTCACATTTAAGAGCAAGGGGCGCCATCTCGTGGTTCGGCGGTATGGGTTGCGTACAAAGTTGCGTATAGTTAGAGGAGGGGAGACTGCAGATATGGGACAGATAGAGAGGATCGCTCGGCATCGCAGTCGATACGTTTGCGGCCGAAGTTGTATTTTATTAACGTCTACCCCCCACCCAAACGTCACAGTAACGTAAAACAGTTATTGTCCGCGAGTATTATTTATGTCATCAATTAATAACCCAATAAATTGTATTTTTTAACGCCTACCCCCCACCCAACCCTAAACCAAACCGCAACCGTCAGTACTGTAAAAATATGAATTATTGTTCTACAGTGACATAAAAAAAATGCAACTATAATTATATTAATGTGCATATCGATCTAGACTTTACCACCTGAATTTTTTAATTTGTCAATATTTAATTGTCAGTTTCCACATTTTTCAAAATACATTTTACAGTAATTTAATTTTATGATCTAATAATAAATAATTTATGTAAAATTGGTTAAGTAAAGTTGGAATGATTAAAATGTGATGAAAATAATTATAAAAATAAAGTAAACAATTCAATAAATAAAAAACGAGGACAATATTTTATGTATGTTTTAGTTTTTATTATTGTTGTGTTTTCTAGACTCAGTCAGTTATGATAAAAAAAAGAAAATAATTATTATTAGGAGATCTGCTTACTCTTATCTATCTGCTTATTTTTTAATCAAATTTAACTCAAAGTGTTAATGTTTTAAGTGTTGTAAGTGTTACAGCTTTTGTTAAATGTGTACACTATATTTGCATATTATTGAGTAAAAGACCAAATGTGTAACAGAGAATCAATGGAGAAGAGCTCTTCTACTGCTCTGATTGACTTTCTGCTGATCAACTGTTGTTTACATTTAACCAGTTCAATATTCTGTCACCACGGCGACTTGAGTTTACACTGGAAATCAACACAACTCTCTGAATCTGATCACTCAAGCTCTTTGAACTCTCCAGTCTGACAAGTTTCATCAGATTGTCTGATTTGGAAAGTTGATCTTAATGGAGCAACGACGCCTCAGAAGGATCAGACTCTTCCAGCTCATCTGAAAGACTTCTGCCTGGAGGGTATCCCATCTGTTCAGGATCCTGCAGCTGTGGTCAGGTTAGATCACACTTACAGTCTCTCTGACCCCAGGTTTGGAGCAGCGTCACCTGAGGAACGTGGCTGTCCTTCCACCTCTACGTCCACCTCTCCTCCATCCAGCATCCCCAGTGTCTTCAGTGGATGCGGGAAAGCAGGAGGAGCCACTCACCATTCACGGCTACAGTGTTCAGGCCTACCAGGACATTACCGTTCTGTGGTGGAGCCCATGATGAAGAACCGTCCTTACAGCCTGCAGCTGGGCCTGGAGATCAAGCAGCGGCTGTGGGAGGCGCTCAGGTGTCCTGTAGTGGAAGAGACGGAGCAGGCTGATGGACGAATCCTCATCACGGAGAGCAGATGTGGATCCAGACCAAACAGCATCGCTCCTCGAGTCCATGTGGACATCAGTGGAGAGCCACTGCCTGAGAAGCCCAGAAGAAAGAGGCCCAGATGCTGAGTCTTCACAGTGTCCCAAACCACACTGCAGGCCTGTGTATGTATATACTGTACATAGATGTAGAGCATGTTCACAGTAAGTTTCCTTTTGCATGTTTTGTTTCATCAATTGGTTGCATTTATTGATTGTTTGTGTTGTTGACTTGAGGCTCTTGGTTCTCTCGGTGGTCTTTACTGCATTGCTGTGTGGTCTTCAGGTGGGTTTCTGCACGTTTGTCGAGGGTTTCTGATCGGTTGTTCTTATGTTGCTGGTCAGTCGCTGGACTCCTCTGGGTGTTTCGATGCGTTTAGTGATTTGCGGCGTCTGTTAGGGTAGGGTAGGTTAGGTTAGGGTCCCTCACGTGGTTTGCAGCTTGACGTGCTGTGAGGGCTTGTGTGCATCAGTGATGCTGAGAACTTCGCCACTGGTACTTCACAGATACCGGCAGGGTCACCCATAGTGGACTGGTCTCAGCTGAGATGCCCGACTGAGACAAACCAACTGAATCTGGACAGCAGAAGTATTACCTGTTCTCCAGCAGAAGAGTAACATCAGAATCACCTGAACATGTGGAAGTCGCAGGTGAAATTGCAGAAGCAACCATCCTAAATATCAATGAGTAAACAAATTAATAAATTCATTAATTAATAAATAAAAAAGAGGCTGCATTTATTTTCTTCTATTATGCTGAATTTCATCATGTTATATATAATTGTGTTATTCCTGTGTATTGACCATTTAGAAATTATTATTATGAAAAATGTCAAAATTATTATCATATATAATTATTACCCTGTCAACATGATTTTCAAAACCACAAATTTCTCTAAAAACTATAATAAAAACATAATATAATAAAAATCATATTAACAATAATCATTATTTTTTTTAAATGCATACAAAAATTAAACGAATATTAAAATAATTTATTCCATATTTTAATTGAATATTATTTATGTCATAAATATAAATGATTATTATGTATAGACTGTAAAATAAAATACTGCCCAAACTCTACATTTTCTAGTAAGTGGTCAAATCTAATCAATTGTAGCAACCGCCTGCACTGAAAAAAGCTTTCATTTATCCAAATAAAAACATTAAGGTAATGGTTTACATCTAAATTGTATCACTTGACCCACTGAGAAATAAATAATTTGCCTTAAACAATATTTTCTATCTCCATGAGAACAATTTTATATAACCTGGTACAAATCATAGTTGTCTTGTTGAAGAAAATCTATGAATTAAAATTCTCTGTTTGCTCTAAACAAGAAGATATAGCTTTAATCAAAACAAAAGTGCCCATAAAATGTTCATTCCAATTAAGAAAATAAAGTAATGGTTTTACATCTAAATTTGATCACTTGTCTTGAGCCAATGAAAAAATAAATCTTTTTTTAAGTCCATGAAAGTACAAAGCATATTGAGCTTCTGTTTAATACACAAGCACTGGCCTGCACTGTAAAAAAATCTTATGTGCTATTTACTTTTAAAAAATAGTGGTAACACTATTAACGTATTAATTTTAAGTAATTTTCAAGCTTAGATTTTTTTTTAGCAAAAACCACTTGAATTAATCGTGTGAAAATTACTAAATTATTTGAGTGATAGATGAAGATTTTATTATTATTAGAAATGTGCTTTTATAATTTACGCAAATCCACCACAATTTACTCACATTTAATTTTTTTTAGCAAAAAACCGCTTGACTAAATCATGTGAGAATTACTAGGTTTTTTTTGAGTGATAAATGATGATTTAATATTATTAGTGGAATGTGCTTTGTTTTGTTTTTGTTTTGATTTAGGCAAATCAAACTACCATTTACTCAAATGTATTGAATGAAAATTACTCATTCATAAAATGTAAAATATATAACTTATAATGAAATACATACACAATGCATTGACCAAAATCATTATTACATGTTCCACTGATAACAAAATGGTACATACAATTTTTCAAACAAATCTTTTAAAAACTACAGCAATATTAAGCTCTGAAAAAAAGCTCTTATCCATGTCATTTAAAAAAAAATGTTGCGTCAACTTTCTTTTGACAAAATCTGACAGAATTTGTGTATTGCATAACATATAAAACCAGTATAAAAGCTGTATCTAAAATATTAGCAACACAATCAATCAGTCAGTCAATGCAGTGAAATTTTCCCACAATGTTGTAGCAGTAAATTTGTGTCAGAAACTTATATAAGTGTGTTTTGGGGTGATTTTAATTTGGGGGAATACTTAAAAATAAAAATCTAGTTCAGTCCAAGACAACCATGACTCACTCATCCTCCAAGACAATGCAGAAGTCCTCATGGTTGGTCATCCCACTGGCAGACAGCAATTCTCTGAGCATTCCCCACTGTAAAACAAACATTAAGTTTATTATTATGAAATTATTCAATTGTAAATTTAAAATGTACAAGGTTTACTAAAACACATTAAGTAAATGCATTAAGGAAATAAACCATTTCTTTGTACACAAGTATTCTAACTTATAAAAGACATGGTGTTTCTAAAATGTATACTAGTGTACAAAGAAATAAGTTATAAAAACAAACCATGTTTTACAAGGAATAGTGCATTCAACAATGTAATGTAGTGCTATATTTTTGTTTTTTGTAAAAATGCAAAAACATAAAATGCAATTTTCTGAAAATTATAAATATCTGAAACAGTTTACTTACATTGCTTACAACTTACATTGCACTCCTGGATGAGGTCTTCCTCTTTCATACAAATAGACCAGCATCAGAGGACAACATCTCTCGTCTTGTCCCTTATTTAATGTGAGGTCTGATGCAACAAAAGTGTGAAAAATTAGTAATATTGCATCATCATCATAATAATAATAATAATAATAATAATAATAATAATAATAATAATAATACTACTCAAATAACATTATAAAAATACTTGCTGTATGGCACCCATTCTCTTTATCAAAATCTGCCTGAGTAACGCTCCTCTTTTGTGGGAAAATACTGTGAACATTTCTTTATTAATCTGAAAAAAATAAGCAAACAATTATTAGTATTTACATATACAGTATGTAGGATTTTAATTACTAATTTTATTTATTAATTACATCATCAGTGCTGTAAAAGGAAACTTATGAAATAGAAAACACGATCTGAGCATAAACCCCATTGAATAGCTACATGCTAACATGCTAGCTTAGGCTTACCACTTAACAAGATCACTGTTGTACGTCCACCTCGCTTAATGTTGCCTGATCATCACTGCTGTTAATATTACAATGCAAATAATTTCTTCAATTTCCATATATAATTCAAATAAACATACAAGCAAAATAAATTCAAATAGGATTGGCTGGTTAAAAATACCTGTGTATCCCTATATAGCCTAAGTTACGTGTATGGCAAAAACTAGGCCCCTGAACAAGCTTGAACAGTATGTGTCTTTCCTGAAAGAGCTTATTTAAGACAATAACAATGATGAACTGTTAATGCTTACCTCTTAACATGCTCACTGTTGATCTGCTCTTTTAAATGTAGTCTGATCGCTGCCGTTGTTGAGATTCATGTGCAAACATATCAATCAAATCCACATAATTGAGTGAATTTCTTAAAATAAACGTGAAGTCATCTTTTCTCAATTTTATTAGCTTAATGGGTTTCCCAACTTAAGCCTAATAATTGCACTGGTTTGCTTAAAAAATAAGTGACATTTTTTCTCGTGATTTTATTAGCAAAATCCTCTCAATATTTCATAATAAATCCAGAATATAATTTTTTTTAAAGAAAATATGCACATTATTTTTAATGACCACATCAATTTTTTTATGAAAATTACAAGCCTCAAGATTCATTTTTACAGTGTAACATTGGCTCAATGAGAACTAACGTGTTGAGCCAACTAAAAAAACATCAAATCTGCCCAATCAACATTATTGGTGCAATTGAATATTTAAAATTGTTGTAGGGATGAGATTCGCTGGTGTTTACCATAGGTGTTTACCTGCACCTATTACGTGCATCACACTGAAAGAGGCGTATATTTTAGCATGTCTAACCTTAGTATATGTAGAATCTTACATTGTATAAGCCCATGTCTTACACATATGGACGAGGTGTGTGTGTGAGAGCGCAAGAATATGCTCCCAGTGTTCATCAGATAACTCGAAACAAAAAAAAGTTCTCTTCCCAAGCACCTCTGGCTTGATTTGCTGAGCTTGGATTAATATTGTGAATCAGATTATAAATGACAGAAATGCAATGTTTGAGAGTGGTTCAAGCTTTAAAAAGTCATCTAGTGGAGATTCAGGAGGACCATTTGGAAAATGAGGAAATAGTTTTTGCATAAAACTAAAAACTAAATAAATGTAAATTAGGTCAAATCTTTTAGAAAGGTTATTAAAGGATGAGACAATACCACTCTCATAGAGGTCATCAAGGGTTTTTATGCCTTTATCAAACCACATTCTGAAAGCCGCATCATGAAATCACATTTTAATGGTTAAACCCATTCATTAACATTAAATATCAGATATATTTACATATTAAAAGCATCAAAAAGATTATCAAATCTATATTATAGATTACCTTACCTAGCTGACACAGATGATTTAAAACAGAAAAAAACCCACAAAAAACTCACAAAAATTTTAACTTTTATTAAAAAATCTTCAAGAGGAACTTCAAGCACACGACACTGCATCTACTTTAAATATTCACCAAGTGGACCTGTTTAGAAAGTCATTGTATTCCAGGTTAAGTAGATTCAATAATCCAAAAGCACAAAAAATGCATTGATAAAGTCTCCTGTTGTCGAGCAACATCTCCTCTTCCAGGACAGCAGACATTTAGCACAGCTGCCAGGTCTCTAAATGTTCATCAAGCCGCTGCTGCTTTTGTTTCAAGAACTCCCATCTTCATTGTAGTTGTATGCTTTTCCAATGGCCCTGTATGTACAAAATATAAAATAGCAACGTCAATAATAAGTCTGCATATATTAAATACATATAGAAATGTCACCATGCCATTGATATCATTTTCAAAAACACTGTTCCTGTTGGATGACCGAATATAACTTTAGAATTGCAGAATGTGGATGTTCACATAATTATTAGAGTAATATGGAATAAAATCACTGTCATAAATATTTTGTGCGTATATAATTGTATTCCATAAGTAACAGTATAGTAATGAACTTTCCATATGTGTGAATGATGTGTGGTAAATAACATATTTACAAATAAAAGTCATTGTGGCCAGGCATCTGTTTGTTTAGAGCAATATCTTCAAAATATCATAGTGAGTAAATAAAGTCAGACAAAAAACAGGCTTTGTTTCACACAAAACTGAACATTCTGTCCTCATTTACTCTCTCTTCACTTGTTTCCAAACCTGTTTGTCTTTCTATCTTCTGTTAAACATAAAATAACATGTTTTGAAGAAAGCTGGAGACCTGTAACCATTGACATCTATAGTATTTGTTTTTCCTATTATGGAAGTCAGTGGTTACAGGTGTTCAGTTTTATTCAAATATATTTCTTAGTTTTCAACAGAAGAAAGAACCTTACAAAGGTTTGAAATAGGGCTGCACAATATATCCTTGAGCGGTGATATCGCAACGTGTGCGTCCACAATAGTAACATCGCAGAATCTGCAATGTTGAGTTGGGCTTATAGTTAACCAGAAACCACAAGTAAAAACACATGAAATTTGTGGAGACACTTCAGAATTAAACCATTATAGAGTGAATGATATTAAATATGTTCATGTGTTTTAGGGCCTGTGCATGTGAACATTTTAAGAGTTTAAGAGAGCATAAAAGATTCATTTTATTAATCATTAATAGATGAAGACTACGCAATGCTCTTTTACATTTAATCATTCAATTTCTGTAACCGAATACTGTTAGAGTCTCCCCAGAAAACCATAAAGCACTGTTTATTCACTTCAACATTGGCTCCATTGTGTTTATTTATGACAGTAGTTTGTTTATTATATGTATATAATAAATTGCATAATATATATTTATATTTCACTCACATACAAAATCATCCCAATCAATCTAAATTAACGACTTTCCAAACCGAGCTATTTAAGTCATCGGGTGAAATTGTATTTATATCGCAATATATCGCAGGGGAAAAAATATTGTAATATCGTGCAGCCCTAGTTTAAAACCACATGTGGCTGAGTAAACAGTGAGTACATTTAATTTTTGGGTGAACTATCCCTTTAAGAACAACTCCAAATCAATGTTTAATATTTTCAAGTTGAATTCAATAAGGCAGAGTTGTGTTTTACATAATATGTAATTTTATAGTAAATGAATAAGGTACTGATAACTGGTTACATATAACTACGTGAACTTGAGAAACGCTTCACAGGTTAACACCATAGCATAGGTTAACAGTCAGCTTTGCATTCCACTGAGTTACGGCACATTGCAGCTCTCACTATACACACAAATTACATCTTAGAACTAGCAGTATTTGAGACCGATATAAAATAAACATATAACTTGTTGTTAACATATAACGTCAGTTGTTAAAAAGATACTTATTGTGAAAGGCATTGTAGTTTGTTTGCGCCTCGCCAAGCAAAGGTGTCTTCACGTTACGAATTAACTTACAATTAAATTAACTTTAAAGAAAAAAAAAGAAACTTGTTAAAGCAGACACATGTTTCTTCTGTCATAAAGTAATAATTTATAACAGTATACAACATGCTTTGAAGAAATTCTGTGAATTAAACTGCACAACCCAAAATAAACAACACTAATCAAAAGGATAAGGGTTACTCTCTCTAGAACAAAAATGATTTTATTTTGTTTGACATTTTTGCATTTATGAGGAAAAGCTTTGTCATGGATGTGACAACTCGCCATTATGGATGTGATAGATGTGAAATTGCCACTTTTGTGACTTTGGTAAATCAAATATTTGTTACAGTAGTGTAAAACAATCACACACACACACACACACACACACACACACACACACACACACACACACACAAAACAAAAACAGAAAGGGTTTCGCTATTTTGGTGAAAACTTATTTTTTTTTGATGGCACGGTCGACATTTGAATGGGATTGCTCAGAAATTCCCCAAATGACTAAATCTGTTCATCAGTTGAAACGGTCAGTAATATATTTACTATTAACATTTACAAAGGAGAGAATAAATTGCATATATTAGAAAAAGCTGCAAATAAATGAAACAGTTTAGCCATTTAAAATGAAGAGCTATTATAAAGAAATTGAATCAAGTTATCAAATCTTACTATACTGCACTGTATAACTTAAACATTCTGATTTAAGAGCTGCGAATGAATCTCTCATTTAGATTTTTCATTTGATTACATTAAAAACAGAGGTGTCACTTTAAATAGGCACACATCTATGATAAAAGCATTCGATCGATTTCTAACTTTTTATGCTCATTTAAGACTAAATTTGTTATGTTTAAGAGAAAACCCTTCAAGATCAACATGTTTAGATATTATTATTATTATTATTAATGTTATTATGTGTATATGTCTGTTCAAACACGCACCCAAACCCAGTTTGTCTACTTTTACTCTGCTTCAAATCGCGTGAACAGAATCCATTTGGGAAACAGCGTCTATCTATTACCTTGTATGGAGCGAGTCAAAGTCACGCACCGCTACATGAACTGGCTGTTTTCAGGATTGCATATGAGGGGCAACCATATTTTACAGTTTATGGGGGCAACGGTGCCTGTAATGGAAAAGAATTGAATCCTGCCGTTTTTATATTTATTTCAGTGTTTTCAAGCCTAAGAAAATGAAAGCGCAGAACAGATTCACATTTAAGAGCAAGGGGCGCCATCTCGTGGTTCGGCGGTATGGGTTGCGTACAAGGTTGCGTATAGATAGAGGAGGGGAAGACTGCAGATATGGGATAGATAGAGAGGATCGCTCGGCATCGCTAGATCGATACGTTTGCGGCCGGAAGTTGTATTTTATTAACGTCTACCCCCACCCAAACCCTAAACCCAATCGTCACAGTAACGTAAAACAGTTATTGTACCGAGTATTATTTATGTCATCAATTAAATTACCCAATAAATTGTATTTTTTAATGCCTACCCCCACCCAACCCTAAACCAAACCGTCACAGTACTGTAAAAATATGAATTATTGTTCTACAGTGACATAAAAAAAATGCAACTATAATTATATTAATGTGCATATCCGATCTAAACTTTACCCTTTAATTTTTTAATTTGTCAATATTTAATTGTCAGTTTCCACATTTTTCTAAAAGTTTATTTTACAATGTAATTTAATTTTATATGATCTAATAATAAACTAATTAATGTAAAAATTGGTTAAATAAAGTGATTTAAAATGTGATGAAAATTTATTATAAAAATAAAGTAAACAATTCAATAAATAAATAAACGAGGACAATATTTTATGTATGTTTTAGTTTTTATTATTGTTGTGTTTTCTAGACTCAGTTATGATAAAAAAAAGAAAATAATTATTATTAGGAGATCTGCTTACTCTTATCTATCTGCTTATTTTTAATCAAATTTAACTCAAAGTGTTAATGTTTTAAGTGTTGTAAGTGTTACAGCTTTTGTTAAATGTGTACACTATATTTGCATATTTATTGAGTAAAAAGACCAAATGTGTAACAGAGAATCAATGGAGAAGAGCTCTTCTACTGCTCTGATTGACTTTCTGCTGATCAACTGTTGTTTACATTTAAACCAGTTCAATATTCTGTCACCACGGCAACTTGAGTATACACTGGAAATCAACACAACTCTCTGAATCTGATCACTCAAGCTCTTTGAACTCTCCAGTCTGACAAGTTTCATCAGATTTGTCTGATTTGGAAAGTTGATCTTAATGGAGCAACGACGCCTCAGAAGGATCAGGACTCTTCCAGCTCATCTGAAAGACTTCTGCCTGGAGGGTATCCCATCTGTTCAGGATCCTGCTGCTGTGGTCAGGTTAGATCACACTTACAGTATCTCTGACCCAGGTTTGGAGCAGCGTCACCTGAGGAACGCGGCTGTCCTTCCACCTCTACGTCCGCCTCTCCATCCAGCATCCCTAGTGACTTCAGTGGATGCGGGACAGCAGGAGGAGCCACTCACCATTCACGGCTACAGTGTTCAGGCCTACCAGGACATCTACCGTTCTGTGGTGGAGCCCATGATGAAGAACCGTCCTTACAGCCTGCAGCTGGGCCTGGAGATCAAGCAGCGGCTGTGGGAGGCGCTCAGGTGTCCTGTAGTGGAAGAAACGGAGCAGGTTGATGGACGAATCCTCATCACGGAGAGCAGATGTGGATCCAGACCAAACAGCATCGCTCCTCGAGTCCATGTGGACATCAGTGGAGAGCCACTGCCTGAGAAGCCCAGAAGAAAGAGGCCCAGATGCTGAGTCTTCACAGTGTCCCAAACCACACTGCAGGCCTGTGTATGTATATACTGTACATAGATGTAGAGCAAGTTCACAGTAAGTTTCCTTTTGCATGTTTTGTTTCATCAATTGGTTGCATTTATTGATTGTTTGTGTTGTTGACTTGAGGCTCTTGGTTCTCTCGGTGGTCTTTACTGCATTGCTGTGTGGTCTTCAGGTGGGTTTCTGCACGTTTGTCGAGGGTTTCTGATCGGTTGTTCTTATGTTGCTGGTCAGTCGCTGGACTCCTCTGGGTGTTTCGATGCGTTTAGTGATTTGCGGCGTCTGTTAGGGTAGGGTAGGTTAGGTTAGGGTCCCTCACGTGGTTTGCAGCTTGACGTGCTGTGAGGGCTTGTGTGCATCAGTGATGCTGAGAACTTCGCCACTGGTACTTCACAGATACCGGCAGGGTCACCCATAGTGGACTGGTCTCAGCTGAGATGCCCGACTGAGACAAACCAACTGAATCTGGACAGCAGAAGTATTACCTGTTCTCCAGCAGAAGAGTAACATCAGAATCACCTGAACATGTGGAAGTCGCAGGTGAAATTGCAGAAGCAACCATCCTAAATAAATCAATGAGTAAACAAATTAATAAATTCATTAATTAATAAATAAAAAAGAGGCTGCATTTATTTTCTTCTATTATGCTGAATTTCATCATGTTATATATAATTGTGTTATTCCTGTGTATTGACCATTTAGAAATTATTATTATGAAAAATGTCAAAATTATTATCATATATAATTATTACCCTGTCAACATGATTTTCAAAACCACAAATTTCTCTAAAAACTATAATAAAAACATAATATAATAAAAATCATATTAACAATAATCATTATTTTTTTTAAATGCATACAAAAATTAAACGAATATTAAAATAATTTATTCCATATTTTAATTGAATATTATTTATGTCATAAATATAAATGATTGTTATGTATAGACTGTAAAATAAAATACTGCCCAAACTCTACATTTTCTAGTAAGTGGTCAAATCTAATCAATTGTAGCAACCGCCTGCACTGAAAAAAAGCTTTCATTTATCCAAATAAAAACATTAAGGTAATGGTTTACATCTAAATTGTATCACTTGACCCACTGAGAAATAAATAATTTGCCTTAAACAATATTTTCTATCTCCATGAGAACAATTTTATATAACCTGGTACAAATCATAGTTGTCTTGTTGAAGAAAATCTATGAATTAAAATTCTCTGTTTGCTCTAAACAAGAAGATATAGCTTTAATCAAAACAAAAGTGCCCATAAAATGTTCATTCCAATTAAGAAAAATAAAGTAATGGTTTTACATCTAAATTTGATCACTTGTCTTGAGCCAATGAAAAAATAAATCTTTTTTTAAGTCCATGAAAGTACAAAGCATATTGAGCTTCTGTTTAATACACAAGCACTGGCCTGCACTGTAAAAAAATCTTATGTGCTATTTACTTTTAAAAAATAGTGGTAACACTATTAACGTATTAATTTTAAGTAATTTTCAAGCTTAGATTTTTTTTTAGCAAAAACCACTTGAATTAATCATGTGAAAATTACTAAATTATTTGAGTGATAGATGAAGATTTTATTATTATTAGTGAAATGTGCTTTTATAATTTACGCAAATCCACCACAATTTACTCACATTTAATTTTTTTTAGCAAAAACCGCTTGACTAAATCATGTGAGAATTACTAGGTTTTTTTTGAGTGATAAATGATGATTTTAATATTATTAGTGGAATGTGCTTTTGTTTTGTTTTTGTTTTGATTTAGGCAAATCAACCACCATTTACTCACATGTATTAATGAAAATTACTCATTCATAAAATGTAAAATATATAACTTATAATGAAATACATACACAATGCATTGACCAAAAATCAATTATTACATGTTCCACTGATAACAAAATGGTACATACAATTTTTCAAACAAATCTTTTTAAAAACTACAGCAATATTAAGCTCTGAAAAAAAGCTCTTTATCCATGTCATTTAAAAAAAAATGTTGCGTCAACTTTCTTTTGACAAAATCTGACAGAATTTGTGTATTGCATAACATATAAAACCAGTATAAAAGCTGTATCTAAAATATTAGCAACACAATCAATCAGTCAGTCAATGCAGTGAAATTTTCCCACAATGTTGTAGCAGTAAATTTGTGTCAGAAACTTAATATAAGTGTGTTTTGGGGTGATTTTAATTTGGGGAATACTTAAAAATAAAAATCTAGTTCAGTCCAAGACAGCCATGACTCACTCATCCTCCAAGACAATGCAGAAGTCCTCATGGTTGGTCATCCCACTGGCAGACAGCAATTCTCTGAGCATTCCCACACTGTAAAACAAACATTAAGTTTATTATTATGAAATTATTCAATTGTAAATTTAAAATGTACAAGGTTTACTAAAACACATTAAGTAAATGCATTAAGGAAATAAACCATTTCTTTGTACACAAGTATTCTAACTTATAAAAGACAGGGTGTTTCTAAAATGTATACTAGTGTACAAAGAAATAAGTTTATAAAAACAAACCATGTTTATACAAGGAATAGTGCATTCAACAATGTAATGTAGTGCTATATTTTTGTTTTTTGTAAAAATGCAAAAACATAAAATGCAATTTTCTGAAAATTATAAATATCTGAAACAGTTTACTTACATTGCTTAAAACTTACATTGCACTCCTGGATGAGGTCTTCCTCTTTCATACAAATAGACCAGCATCAGAGGACAACATCTCTCGTCTTGTCCCTTATTTAATGTGAGGTCTGATGCAACAAAAGTGTGAAAATTAGTAATATTGCATCATCATCATAATAATAATAATAATAATAATAATAATAATAATAATAATAATAATACTCAAATAACATTATAAAAATACTTGCTGTATGGCACCCATTCTCTTTATCAAAATCTGCCTGAGTAAACGCTCCTCTTTTGTGGGAAAATACTGTGAACATTTTCTTTATTAATCTGAAAAAATAAGCAAACAATTATTAGTATTTACATATACAGTATGTAGGATTTTAATTACTAATTTTATTTATTAATTACATCATCAATGCTGTAAAAGGAAACTTATGAAATAGAAAAACACGATCTGAGCATAAACCCCATTGAATAGCTACATGCTAACATGCTAGCTTAGGCTTACCACTTAACAAGATCACTGTTGTACGTCCACCTCGCTTAAATGTTGCCTGATCATCACTGCTGTTAAATATTACAATGCAAATAATTTCTTCAATTTCCATATATAATTCAGAATAAACATACAAGCAAAATAAATTCAAATAGGATTGGCTGGTTAAAAATACCTGTGTATCCCTATATAGCCTAAGTTACGTGTATGGCAAAAACTAGGCCCCTGAACAAGCTTGAACAGTATGTGTCTTTCCTGAAAGAGCTTATTTAAGACAATAACAATGATGAACTGTTAATGCTTACCTCTTAACATGCTCACTGTTGATCTGCTCTTTTAAAATGTAGTCTGATCGCTGCCGTTGTTGAGATTCATGTGCAAACATATCAATCAAATCCACATAATTGAGTGAATTTTCTTAAAATAAACGTGAAGTCATCTTTTCTCAATTTTATTAGCTTAATGGGTTTCCCAACTTAAGCCTAATAATTGCACTGGTTTGCTTAAAAAATAAGTGACATTTTTTCTCGTGATTTTATTAGCAAAATCCTCTCAATATTTCATAATAAATCCAGAATATAATTTTTTTTAAAGAAAATATGCACATTATTTTTAATGACCACATCAATTTTTTTATGAAAATTACAAGCCTCAAGATTCATTTTTTACAGTGTAACATTGGCTCAATGAGAACTAACGTGTTGAGCCAACTAAAAAAACATCAAATCTGCCCAATCACATTATTGGTGCAATTGAATATTTAAAATTGTTGTAGGGATAAGATTCGCTGGTGTTTACCATAGGTGTTTACCTGCACCTATTACGTGCATCACTGAAAGAGGCGTATATTTTAGCATGTCTAACCTTAGTATATGTAGAATCTTACATTGTATAAGCCCATGTCTTACACATATGGACGAGGTGTGTGTGTGAGAGCGCAAGAATATGCTCCCAGTGTTCATCAGATAACTCGAAACAAAAAAAAGTTCTCTTCCCAAGCACCTCTGGCTTGATTTGCTGAGCTTGGATTAATATTGTGAATCAGATTATAAATGACAGAAATGCAATGTTTTGAGAGTGGTTCAAGCTTTAAAAAGTCATCTAGTGGAGATTCAGGAGGACCATTTGGAAAATGAGGAAATAGTTTTTGCATAAAACTAAAAACTAAATAAATGTAAATTAGGTCAAATCTTTTAGAAAGGTTATTAAAGGATGAGACAATACCACTCTCATAGAGGTCATCAAGGGTTTTTATGCCTTTATCAAACCACATTCTGAAAGCCGCATCATGAAATCACATTTAATGGTTAAACCCATTCATTAACATTAAATATCAGATATATTTACATATTAAAAGCATCAAAAAGATCATCAAATCTATATTATAGATTACCTTACCTAGCTGACACAGATGATTTAAAACAGAAAAAAACCCACAAAAAACTCACAAAAATTTTAACTTTTATTAAAAAATCTTCAAGAGGAACTTCAAGCACACGACACTGCATCTACTTTAAATATTCACCAAGTGGACCTGTTTAGAAAGTCATTGTATTCCAGGTTAAGTAGATTCAATAATCCAAAAGCACAAAAAATGCATTGATAAAGTCTCCTGTTGTCGAGCAACATCTCCTCTTCCAGGACAGCAGACATTTAGCACAGCTGCCAGGTCTCTAAATGTTCATCAAGCCGCTGCTGCTTCTGTTTCAAGAACTCCCATCTTCATTGTAGTTGTATGCTTTTCCAATGGCCCTGTATGTACAAAATATAAAATAGCAACGTCAATAATAAGTCTGCATATATTAAATACATATAGAAATGTCACCAATGCCATTGATATCATTTTCAAAAACACTGTTCCTGTTGGATGACCGAATATAACTTTAGAATTGCAGAATGTGGATGTTCACATAATTATTAGAGTAATATGGAATAAAATCACTGTCATAAATATTTTGTGCGTATATAATTGTATTCCATAAGTAACAGTATAGTAATGAACTTTCCATACTGTGTGAATGATGTGTGGTAAATAACATATTTACAAAATAAAAGTCATTGTGGCCAGGCATCTGTTTGTTTAGAGCAATTCTTCAAAATATCATAGTGAGTAAATAAAGTCAGACAAAAACAGGCTTTGTTTCACACAAAACTGAACATTCTGTCCTCATTTACTCTCTCTTCACTTGTTCCAAACCTGTTTGTCTTTCTATCTTCTGTTAAACATAAAATAACATGTTTTGAAGAAAGCTGGAGACCTGTAACCATTGACATCTATAGTATTTGTTTTTCCTATTATGGAAGTCAGTGGTTACAGGTGTTCAGTTTTATTCAAAATATATTTCTTAGTTTTCAACAGAAGAAAGAACCTTACAAAGGTTTGAAATAGGGCTGCACAATATATCGTTTGAGCGGTGATATCGCAACGTGTGCGTCCACAATAGTAACATCGCAGAATCTGCAATGTTGAGTTGGGCTTATAGTTGACCAGAAACCACAAGTAAAAACACATGAAATTTGTGGAGACACTTCAGAATTTAACCATTATAGAGTGAATGATATTAAATATGTTCATGTGTTTTAGGGCCTGTGCATGTGAACATTTTAAGAGTTTAAGAGAGCATAAAAGATTCATTTTATTAAATCATTAATAAGATGGAAGACTACGCAATGCTCTTTTACATTTAGTCATTCAATTTCTGTAACCGAATACTGTTAGAGTCTCCCCAGAAAACCATAAAGCACTGTTTATTTAACTTTAACATTGGCTCCATTGTGTTTATTTATGACAGTAGTTTGTTTATTATATGTATATAATAAATTGCATAATATATATTTATATTTCACTCACATACAAAATCATCCCAATCAATCTAAATTAACGACTTTCCAAACCGAGCTATTTAAGTCATCGGGTGAAATTGTATTTATATCGCAATATATCGCAGGGGAAAAAATATTGTAATATCGTGCAGCCCTAGTTTAAAACCACATGTGGCTGAGTAAACAGTGAGTACATTTAATTTTTTGGGTGAACTATCCCTTTAAGAACAACTCCAAATCAATGTTTAATATTTTCAAGTTGAATTCAATAAGGCAGAGTTGTGTTTTACATAATATGTAATTTTATAGTAAATGAATAAGGTACTGATAACTGGTTACATATAACTACGTGAACTTGAGAAACGCTTCACAGGTTAACACCATAGCATAGGTTAACAGTCAGCTTTGCATTCCACTGAGTTACGGCACATTGCAGCTCTCACTATACACACAAATTACATCTTAGAACTAGCAGTATTTGAGACCGATATAAAATAAACATATAACTTGTTGTTAACATATAACGTCAGTTGTTAAAAAGATACTTATTGTGAAAGGCATTGTAGTTTGTTTGCGCCTCGCCAAGCAAAGGTGTCTTCACGTTACGAATTAACTTACAATTAAATTAACGTTAAAAAAAAAAAAGAAACTTGTTAAAGCAGACACATGTTTCTTCTGTCATAAAGTAATAATTTATAACAGTATACAACATGCTTTGTAGAAATTCTGTGAATTAAACTGCACAACCCAAAATAAACAACACTAATCAAAAGGATAAGGGTTACTCTCTCTAGAACAAAAATGATTTTATTTTGTTTGACATTTTTGCATTTATGAGGAAAAAGCTTTGTCATGGATGTGACAACTCGCCATTATGGATGTGATAGATGTGAAATTGCCACTTTTGTGACTTTGGTAAATCAAATATTTGTTACAGTAGTGTAAAACAATCACACACACACACACACACACACACACACACACACAAAACAAAAACAGAAAGGGTTTCGCTATTTTGGTGAAAACTTATTTTTTTTTGATGGCACGGTCGACATTTGAATGGGATTGCTCAGAAATTCCCCAAATGACTAAATCTGTTCATCAGTTGAAACGGTCAGTAATATATTTACTATTAACATTTACAAAGGAGAGAATAAATTGCATATATTAGAAAAAGCTGCAAATAAATGAAACAGTTTAGCCTATTAAAATGAAGAGCTATTATAAAGAAATATTGAATCAAGTTATCAAATCTCACTATACTGCACTGTATAACTTAAACATTCTGATTTAAGAGCTGCGAATGAATCTCTCATTTAGATATTTCATTTGATTACATTAAATAACAGAGGTGTCACTTTAAATAGGCACACATCTATGATAAAAGCATTCGATCGATTTCTAACTTTTTATGCTCATTTAAGACTAAATTTGTTATGTTTAAGAGAAAACCCTTCAAGATCAACATGTTTAGATATTATTATTATTATTAATGTTATTATGTGTATATGTCTGTTCGAACACGCACCCAAACCCAGTTTGTCCACTTTTACTCCGCCGTCACGGATGCTGACGTTTTACTGACGTCACGGATGATTCGTCCATATATTTTACAGTCTATGGGGGCAACGGTGCCTGTAATGGAAAAGAATTGAATCCTGCCGTTTTATATTTATTTCAGTGTTTTCAAGCCTAAATAAAATAAAAGCGCAGAACATATTCACATTTAAGAGCAAGGGGCGCCATCTCGTGGTTCGGCGGTATGGGTTGCGTACAAAGTTGCGTATAGTTAGAGGAGGGGGAGACTGCAGATATGGGACAGATAGAGAGGATCGCTCGGCATCGCTAGATCGATACGTTTGCGGCCGGAAGTTGTATTTTATTAACGTCTACCCCCACCCAAACCCGTCACAGTAACGTAAAACAGTTATTGTACCGAGTATTATTTATGTCATCAATTAAATAACCCAATAAATTGTATTTTTTAACGCCTACCCCCACCCAACCCTAAACCAAACCGTCACAGTACTGTAAAAATATGAATTATTGTTCTACAGTGACATAAAAAAATGCAACTATAATTATATTAATGTGCATATACGATCTAGACTTTACCCCTTGAATTTTTTAATTTGTCAATATTTAATTGTCAGTTTCCACATTTTTCAAAAACTACATTTTACAGTGTAATTTAATTTTATATGATCTAATAATAAAATAATTTATGTAAAATTTGGTTAAGTAAAGTTGGAATGATTTAAAATGTGATGAAAATTAATTATAAAAATAAAGTAAACAATTCAATAAATAAAAAAACGAGGACAATATTTTATGTATGTTTTAGTTTTTATTATTGTTGTGTTTTCTAGACTCAGTTATGATAAAAAAAAAAGAAAATAATTATTATTAGGAGATCTGCTTACTCTTATCTATCTGCTTATTTTTTAATCAAATTTAACTCAAAGTGTTAATGTTTTAAGTGTTGTAAGTGTTACAGCTTTTGTTAAATGTGTACACTATATTTGCATATTTATTGAGTAAAAAGACCAAATGTGTAACAGAGAATCAATGGAGAAGAGCTCTTCTACTGCTCTGATTGACTTTCTGCTGATCAACTGTTGTTTACATTTAAACCAGTTCAATATTCTGTCACCACGGCGACTTGAGTTTACACTGGAAATCAACACAACTCTCTGAATCTGATCACTCAAGCTCTTTGAACTCTCCAGTCTGACAAGTTTCATCAGATTTGTCTGATTTGGAAAGTTGATCTTAATGGAGCAACGACGCCTCAGAAGGATCAGGACTCTTCCAGCTCATCTGAAAGACTTCTGCCTGGAGGGTATCCCATCTGTTCAGGATCCTGCAGCTGTGGTCAGGTTAGATCACACTTACAGTCTCTCTGACCCAGGTTTGGAGCAGCGTCACCTGAGGAACGCGGCTGTCCTTCCACCTCTACGTCCACCTCTCCATCCAGCATCCCCAGTGTCTTCAGTGGATGCGGGAAAGCAGGAGGAGCCACTCACCATTCACGGCTACAGTGTTCAGGCCTACCAGGACATTTACCGTTCTGTGGTGGAGCCCATGATGAAGAACCGTCCTTACAGCCTGCAGCTGGGCCTGGAGATCAAGCAGCGGCTGTGGGAGGCGCTCAGGTGTCCTGTAGTGGAAGAGACGGAGCAGGCTGATGGACGAATCCTCATCACGGAGAGCAGATGTGGATCCAGACCAAACAGCATCGCTCCTCGAGTCCATGTGGACATCAGTGGAGAGCCACTGCCTGAGAAGCCCAGAAGAAAGAGGCCCAGATGCTGAGTCTTCACAGTGTCCCAAACCACACTGCAGGCCTGTGTATGTATATACTGTACATAGATGTAGAGCATGTTCACAGTAAGTTTCCTTTTGCATGTTTTGTTTCATCAATTGGTTGCATTTATTGATTGTTTGTGTTGTTGACTTGAGGCTCTTGGTTCTCTCGGTGGTCTTTACTGCATTGCTGTGTGGTCTTCAGGTGGGTTTCTGCACGTTTGTCGAGGGTTTCTGATCGGTTGTTCTTATGTTGCTGGTCAGTCGCTGGACTCCTCTGGGTGTTTCGATGCGTTTAGTGATTTGCGGCGTCTGTTAGGGTAGGGTAGGTTAGGTTAGGGTCCCTCACGTGGTTTGCAGCTTGACGTGCTGTGAGGGCTTGTGTGCATCAGTGATGCTGAGAACTTCGCCACTGGTACTTCACAGATACCGGCAGGGTCACCCATAGTGGACTGGTCTCAGCTGAGATGCCCGACTGAGACAAACCAACTGAATCTGGACAGCAGAAGTATTACCTGTTCTCCAGCAGAAGAGTAACATCAGAATCACCTGAACATGTGGAAGTCGCAGGTGAAATTGCAGAAGCAACCATCCTAAATAAATCAATGAGTAAACAAATTAATAAATTCATTAATTAATAAATAAAAAAGAGGCTGCATTTATTTTCTTCTATTATGCTGAATTTCATCATGTTATATATAATTGTGTTATTCCTGTGTATTGACCATTTAGAAATTATTATTATGAAAAATGTCAAAATTATTATCATATATAATTATTACCCTGTCAACATGATTTTCAAAACCACAAATTTCTCTAAAAACTATAATAAAAACATAATATAATAAAAATCATATTAACAATAATCATTATTTTTTTTAAATGCATACAAAAATTAAACGAATATTAAAATAATTTATTCCATATTTTAATTGAATATTATTTATGTCATAAATATAAATGATTATTATGTATAGACTGTAAAATAAAATACTGCCCAAACTCTACATTTTCTAGTAAGTGGTCAAATCTAATCAATTGTAGCAACCGCCTGCACTGAAAAAAAGCTTTCATTTATCCAAATAAAAACATTAAGGTAATGGTTTACATCTAAATTGTATCACTTGACCCACTGAGAAATAAATAATTTGCCTTAAACAATATTTTCTATCTCCATGAGAACAATTTTATATAACCTGGTACAAATCATAGTTGTCTTGTTGAAGAAAATCTATGAATTAAAATTCTCTGTTTGCTCTAAACAAGAAGATATAGCTTTAATCAAAACAAAAGTGCCCATAAAATGTTCATTCCAATTAAGAAAAATAAAGTAATGGTTTTACATCTAAATTTGATCACTTGTCTTGAGCCAATGAAAAAATAAATCTTTTTTTAAGTCCATGAAAGTACAAAGCATATTGAGCTTCTGTTTAATACACAAGCACTGGCCTGCACTGTAAAAAAATCTTATGTGCTATTTACTTTTAAAAAATAGTGGTAACACTATTAACGTATTAATTTTAAGTAATTTTCAAGCTTAGATTTTTTTTTAGCAAAAACCACTTGAATTAATCGTGTGAAAATTACTAAATTATTTGAGTGATAGATGAAGATTTTATTATTATTATTGAAATGTGCTTTTATAATTTACGCAAATCCACCACAATTTACTCACATTTAATTTTTTTTAGCAAAAACCGCTTGACTAAATCATGTGAGAATTACTAGGTTTTTTTTGAGTGATAAATGATGATTTTAATATTATTAGTGGAATGTGCTTTTGTTTTGTTTTTGTTTTGATTTAGGCAAATCAACCACCATTTACTCACATGTATTAATGAAAATTACTCATTCATAAAATGTAAAATATATAACTTATAATGAAATACATACACAATGCATTGACCAAAAATCAATTATTACATGTTCCACTGATAACAAAATGGTACATACAATTTTTCAAACAAATCTTTTTAAAAACTACAGCAATATTAAGCTCTGAAAAAAAGCTCTTTATCCATGTCATTTAAAAAAAAATGTTGCGTCAACTTTCTTTTGACAAAATCTGACAGAATTTGTGTATTGCATAACATATAAAACCAGTATAAAAGCTGTATCTAAAATATTAGCAACACAATCAATCAGTCAGTCAATGCAGTGAAATTTTCCCACAATGTTGTAGCAGTAAATTTGTGTCAGAAACTTAATATAAGTGTGTTTTGGGGTGATTTTAATTTGGGGAATACTTAAAAATAAAAATCTAGTTCAGTCCAAGACAGCCATGACTCACTCATCCTCCAAGACAATGCAGAAGTCCTCATGGTTGGTCATCCCACTGGCAGACAGCAATTCTCTGAGCATTCCCACACTGTAAAACAAACATTAAGTTTATTATTATGAAATTATTCAATTGTAAATTTAAAATGTACAAGGTTTACTAAAACACATTAAGTAAATGCATTAAGGAAATAAACCATTTCTTTGTACACAAGTATTCTAACTTATAAAAGACAGGGTGTTTCTAAAATGTATACTAGTGTACAAAGAAATAAGTTTATAAAAACAAACCATGTTTATACAAGGAATAGTGCATTCAACAATGTAATGTAGTGCTATATTTTTGTTTTTTGTAAAAATGCAAAAATATAAAATGCAATTTTCTGAAAATTATAAATATCTGAAACAGTTTACTTACATTGCTTAAAACTTACATTGCACTCCTGGATGAGGTCTTCCTCTTTCATACAAATAGACCAGCATCAGAGGACAACATCTCTCGTCTTGTCCCTTATTTAATGTGAGGTCTGATGCAACAAAAGTGTGAAAATTAGTAATATTGCATCATCATCATAATAATAATAATAATAATAATAATAATAATAATAATAATACACAAATAACATTATAAAAATACTTGCTGTATGGCACCCATTCTCTTTATCAAAATCTGCCTGAGTAAACGCTCCTCTTTTGTGGGAAAATACTGTGAACATTTTCTTTATTAATCTGAAAAAATAAGCAAACAATTATTAGTATTTACATATACAGTATGTAGGATTTTAATTACTAATTTTATTTATTAATTACATCATCAATGCTGTAAAAGGAAACTTATGAAATAGAAAAACACGATCTGAGCATAAACCCCATTGAATAGCTACATGCTAACATGCTAGCTTAGGCTTACCACTTAACAAGATCACTGTTGTACGTCCACCTCGCTTAAATGTTGCCTGATCATCACTGCTGTTAAATATTACAATGCAAATAATTTCTTCAATTTCCATATATAATTCAGAATAAACATACAAGCAAAATAAATTCAAATAGGATTGGCTGGTTAAAAATACCTGTGTATCCCTATATAGCCTAAGTTACGTGTATGGCAAAAACTAGGCCCCTGAACAAGCTTGAACAGTATGTGTCTTTCCTGAAAGAGCTTATTTAAGACAATAACAATGATGAACTGTTAATGCTTACCTCTTAACATGCTCACTGTTGATCTGCTCTTTTAAAATGTAGTCTGATCGCTGCCGTTGTTGAGATTCATGTGCAAACATATCAATCAAATCCACATAATTGAGTGAATTTTCTTAAAATAAACGTGAAGTCATCTTTTCTCAATTTTATTAGCTTAATGGGTTTCTCAACTTAAGCCTAATAATTGCACTGGTTTGCTTAAAAAATAAGTGACATTTTTTCTCGTGATTTTATTAGCAAAATCCTCTCAATATTTCATAATAAATCCAGAATATAATTTTTTTTAAAGAAAATATGCACATTATTTTTAATGACCACATCAATTTTTTTATGAAAATTACAAGCCTCAAGATTCATTTTTTACAGTGTAACATTGGCTCAATGAGAACTAACGTGTTGAGTCAACTGAAAAAACATCAAATCTGCCCAATCACATTATTGGTGCAATTGAATATTTAAAATTGTTGTAGGGATAAGATTCGCTGGTGTTTACCATAGGTGTTTACCTGCACCTATTATGTGCATCACTGAAAGAGGCGTATATTTTAGCATGTCTAACCTTAGTAAATGTAGAATCTTACATTGTATAAGCCCATGTCTTACACATATGGACGAGGTGTGTGTGTGAGAGCGCAAGAATATGCTCCCAGTGTTCATCAGATAACTCGAAACAAAAAAAAGTTCTCTTCCCAAGCACCTCTGGCTTGATTTGCTGAGCTTGGATTAATATTGTGAATCAGATTATAAATGACAGAAATGCAATGTTTTGAGAGTGGTTCAAGCTTTAAAGAGTCATCTAGTGGAGATTCAGGAGGACCATTTGGAAAATGAGGAAATAGTTTTTGCATAAAACTAAAAACTAAATAAATGTAAATTAGGTCAAATCTTTTAGAAAGGTTATGAAAGGATGAGACAATACCACTCTCATAGAGGTCATCAATGGTTTTTATGCCTTTATCAAACCACATTCTGAAAGCCGCATCATGAAATCACATTTTAATGGTTAAACCCATTCATTAACATTAAATATCAGATATATTTACATATTAAAAGCATCAAAAAGATCATCAAATCTATATTATGGATTACCTTACCTAGCTGACACAGATGATTCAAAACAGAAAAAACCCCACAAAAAACTCACAAAAATTAAAACTTTTATTAAAAAATCTTCAAGAGGAACTTCAAGCACACGATACTGCATCTACTTTAAATATTCACCAAGTGGACCTGTTTAGAAAGTCATTGTATTCCAGGTTAAGTAGATTCAATAATCCAAAAGCACAAAAAATGCATTGATAAAGTCTCCTGTTGTCGAGCAACATCTCCTCTTCCAGGACAGCAGACATTTAGCACAGCTGCCAGGTCTCTAAATGTTCATCAAGCCGCTGCTGCTTCTGTTTCAAGAACTCCCATCTTCATTGTAGTTGTATGCTTTTCCAATGGCCCTGTATGTACAAAATATAAAATAGCAACGTCAATAATAAGTCTGCATATATTAAATACATATAGAAATGTCACCAATGCCATTGATATCATTTTCAAAAACACTGTTCCTGTTGGATGACCGAATATAACTTTAGAATTGCAGAATGTGGATGTTCACATAATTATTAGAGTAATATGGAATAAAATCACTGTCATAAATATTTTGTGCGTATATAATTGTATTCCATAAGTAACAGTATAGTAATGAACTTTCCATACTGTGTGAATGATGTGTGGTAAATAACATATTTACAAAATAAAAGTCATTGTGGCCAGGCATCTGTTTGTTTAGAGCAATTCTTCAAAATATCATAGTGAGTAAATAAAGTCAGACAAAAACAGGCTTTGTTTTACACAAAACTGAACATTCTGTCCTCATTTACTCTCTCTTCACTTGTTCCAAACCTGTTTGTCTTTCTATCTTCTGTTAAACATAAAATAACATGTTTTGAAGAAAGCTGGAGACCTGTAACCATTGACATCTATAGTATTTGTTTTTCCTATTATGGAAGTCAGTGGTTACAGGTGTTCAGTTTTATTCAAAATATATTTCTTAGTTTTCAACAGAAGAAAGAACCTTACAAAGGTTTGAAATAGGGCTGCACAATATATCGTTTGAGCGGTGATATCGCAACGTGTGCGTCCACAATAGTAACATCGCAGAATCTGCAATGTTGAGTTGGGCTTATAGTTGACCAGAAACCACAAGTAAAAACACATGAAATTTGTGGAGACACTTCAGAATTTAACCATTATAGAGTGAATGATATTAAATATGTTCATGTGTTTTAGGGCCTGTGCATGTGAACATTTTAAGAGTTTAAGAGAGCATAAAAGATTCATTTTATTAAATCATTAATAAGATGGAAGACTACGCAATGCTCTTTTACATTTAGTCATTCAATTTCTGTAACCGAATACTGTTAGAGTCTCCCCAGAAAACCATAAAGCACTGTTTATTTAACTTTAACATTGGCTCCATTGTGTTTATTTATGACAGTAGTTTGTTTATTATATGTATATAATAAATTGCATAATATATATTTATATTTCACTCACATACAAAATCATCCCAATCAATCTAAATTAACGACTTTCCAAACCGAGCTATTTAAGTCATCGGGTGAAATTGTATTTATATCGCAATATATCGCAGGGGAAAAAATATTGTAATATCGTGCAGCCCTAGTTTAAAACCACATGTGGCTGAGTAAACAGTGAGTACATTTAATTTTTTGGGTGAACTATCCCTTTAAGAACAACTCCAAATCAATGTTTAATATTTTCAAGTTGAATTCAATAAGGCAGAGTTGTGTTTTACATAATATGTAATTTTATAGTAAATGAATAAGGTACTGATAACTGGTTACATATAACTACGTGAACTTGAGAAACGCTTCACAGGTTAACACCATAGCATAGGTTAACAGTCAGCTTTGCATTCCACTGAGTTACGGCACATTGCAGCTCTCACTATACACACAAATTACATCTTAGAACTAGCAGTATTTGAGACCGATATAAAATAAACATATAACTTGTTGTTAACATATAACGTCAGTTGTTAAAAAGATACTTATTGTGAAAGGCATTGTAGTTTGTTTGCGCCTCGCCAAGCAAAGGTGTCTTCACGTTACGAATTAACTTACAATTAAATTAACGTTAAAGAAAAAAAAGAAACTTGTTAAAGCAGACACATGTTTCTTCTGTCATAAAGTAATAATTTATAACAGTATACAACATGCTTTGTAGAAATTCTGTGAATTAAACTGCACAACCCAAAATAAACAACACTAATCAAAAGGATAAGGGTTACTCTCTCTAGAACAAAAATGATTTTATTTTGTTTGACATTTTTGCATTTATGAGGAAAAAGCTTTGTCATGGATGTGACAACTCGCCATTATGGATGTGATAGATGTGAAATTGCCACTTTTGTGACTTTGGTAAATCAAATATTTGTTACAGTAGTGTAAAACAATCACACACACACACACACACACACACACACACACAAAACAAAAACAGAAAGGGTTTCGCTATTTTGGTGAAAACTTATTTTTTTTGATGGCACGGTCGACATTTGAATGGGATTGCTCAGAAATTCCCCAAATGACTAAATCTGTTCATCAGTTGAAACGGTCAGTAATATATTTACTATTAACATTTACAAAGGAGAGAATAAATTGCATATATTAGAAAAAGCTGCAAATAAATGAAACAGTTTAGCCTATTAAAATGAAGAGCTATTATAAAGAAATATTGAATCAAGTTATCAAATCTCACTATACTGCACTGTATAACTTAAACATTCTGATTTAAGAGCTGCGAATGAATCTCTCATTTAGATATTTCATTTGATTACATTAAATAACAGAGGTGTCACTTTAAATAGGCACACATCTATGATAAAAGCATTCGATCGATTTCTAACTTTTTATGCTCATTTAAGACTAAATTTGTTATGTTTAAGAGAAAACCCTTCAAGATCAACATGTTTAGATATTATTATTATTATTATTAATGTTATTATGTGTATATGTCTGTTCGAACACGCACCCAAACCCAGTTTGTCCACTTTTACTCCGCCGTCACGGATGCTGACGTTTTACTGACGTCACGGATGATTCGTCCATATATTTTACAGTCTATGGGGGCAACGGTGCCTGTAATGGAAAAGAATTGAATCCTGCCGTTTTATATTTATTTCAGTGTTTTCAAGCCTAAATAAAATAAAAGCGCAGAACATATTCACATTTAAGAGCAAGGGGCGCCATCTCGTGGTTCGGCGGTATGGGTTGCGTACAAAGTTGCGTATAGTTAGAGGAGGGGGAGACTGCAGATATGGGACAGATAGAGAGGATCGCTCGGCATCGCTAGATCGATACGTTTGCGGCCGGAAGTTGTATTTTATTAACGTCTACCCCCACCCAAACCCGTCACAGTAACGTAAAACAGTTATTGTACCGAGTATTATTTATGTCATCAATTAAATAACCCAATAAATTGTATTTTTTAACGCCTACCCCCACCCAACCCTAAACCAAACCGTCACAGTACTGTAAAAATATGAATTATTGTTCTACAGTGACATAAAAAAATGCAACTATAATTATATTAATGTGCATATACGATCTAGACTTTACCCCTTGAATTTTTTAATTTGTCAATATTTAATTGTCAGTTTCCACATTTTTCAAAAACTACATTTTACAGTGTAATTTAATTTTATATGATCTAATAATAAAATAATTTATGTAAAATTTGGTTAAGTAAAGTTGGAATGATTTAAAATGTGATGAAAATTAATTATAAAAATAAAGTAAACAATTCAATAAATAAAAAAACGAGGACAATATTTTATGTATGTTTTAGTTTTTATTATTGTTGTGTTTTCTAGACTCAGTTATGATAAAAAAAAAAGAAAATAATTATTATTAGGAGATCTGCTTACTCTTATCTATCTGCTTATTTTTTAATCAAATTTAACTCAAAGTGTTAATGTTTTAAGTGTTGTAAGTGTTACAGCTTTTGTTAAATGTGTACACTATATTTGCATATTTATTGAGTAAAAAGACCAAATGTGTAACAGAGAATCAATGGAGAAGAGCTCTTCTACTGCTCTGATTGACTTTCTGCTGATCAACTGTTGTTTACATTTAAACCAGTTCAATATTCTGTCACCACGGCGACTTGAGTTTACACTGGAAATCAACACAACTCTCTGAATCTGATCACTCAAGCTCTTTGAACTCTCCAGTCTGACAAGTTTCATCAGATTTGTCTGATTTGGAAAGTTGATCTTAATGGAGCAACGACGCCTCAGAAGGATCAGGACTCTTCCAGCTCATCTGAAAGACTTCTGCCTGGAGGGTATCCCATCTGTTCAGGATCCTGCAGCTGTGGTCAGGTTAGATCACACTTACAGTCTCTCTGACCCAGGTTTGGAGCAGCGTCACCTGAGGAACGCTGCTGTCCTTCCACCTCTACGTCCACCTCTCCATCCAGCATCCCCAGTGTCTTCAGTGGATGCGGGAAAGCAGGAGGAGCCACTCACCATTCACGGCTACAGTGTTCAGGCCTACCAGGACATTTACCGTTCTGTGGTGGAGCCCATGATGAAGAACCGTCCTTACAGCCTGCAGCTGGGCCTGGAGATCAAGCAGCGGCTGTGGGAGGCGCTCAGGTGTCCTGTAGTGGAAGAGACGGAGCAGGCTGATGGACGAATCCTCATCACGGAGAGCAGATGTGGATCCAGACCAAACAGCATCGCTCCTCGAGTCCATGTGGACATCAGTGGAGAGCCACTGCCTGAGAAGCCCAGAAGAAAGAGGCCCAGATGCTGAGTCTTCACAGTGTCCCAAACCACACTGCAGGCCTGTGTATGTATATACTGTACATAGATGTAGAGCATGTTCACAGTAAGTTTCCTTTTGCATGTTTTGTTTCATCAATTGGTTGCTTTTATTGATTGTTGGTGTTGTTGACTTGAGGGTCTTGGTTCTCTCGGTGGTCTTTACTGCATTGCTGTGTGGTCTTCAGGTGGGTTTCTGCACGTTTGTCGAGGGTTTCTGATCGGTTGTTCTTATGTTGCTGGTCAGTCGCTGGACTCCTCTGGGTGTTTCGATGCGTTTAGTGATTTGCGGCGTCTGTTAGGGTAGGTTAGGTTAGGGTCCCTCACGTGGTTTGCAGCTTGACGTGCTGTGAGGGCTTGTGTGCATCAGTGATGCTGAGAACTTCACCACTGGTACTTCACAGATACCGGCAGGGTCACCCATAGTGGACTGGTCTCAGCTGAGATGCCCGACTAAGACAAACCAACTGAATCTGGACAGCAGAAGATTTACCTGTTCTCCAGCAGAAGAGTAACATCAGAATCACCTGAAGATGTGGAAGTCACAGGTGAAATTGCAGAAGCAGCCATCCTAAATAAATCAATGAGTAAACAAATTAATAAATTCTTTACTTATTAAATAAAAAAGAGGCTGCATTCATTTTCTTCTATTATGCAGAATTTCATCATGTTGATTTACAAAAATGGATTCACAAAAGCAACCATCCTAAATAAATAAATAAATAAATAAATGATTAAATGAAATTACTAAATAAATAATAGAAACAAGGCAGCAGTCTGTCTCTTTTTTCTTCTCAGTATTATGCTGTATTTTATCATATATATATATATATATATATATATATATATATATATATATATATATATATATATATATATATATATATATATATGTATGTATGTATGTATGTATGTATGTGTGTGTGTGTAATAAGCTATAATAATAATAAGCTATGATAATAACTATAATAATAATAATAATAATAATAATAATATGAATAATAATAATAAAAACAACAACAACAACAATAATAATATATCTATACAATGAAATAAAAATAAGCAATTAAAATAAATATATAAAAAACAATTCAATATTTTGAATCAATAATTTACAATTATGTTATAAATATAATTGATTATCATTATATAATCTTAAGATTAAAACCAAAATTTATCGAAAATAATGCCGAAAACCCAAAACAAACAAACAAACAAACGAGTAAATAAATAAATAAATAAACAAACAGGAAAGAGAAATCTAATTACGCTTAACCAACAAACAATACAAATGCCTTTTACAGTTTAGGATGGTGGTCTCTGCACTTGGTGAATTTGTGGGTGTAAAATATTACTGGAGCTGCGCGTGTGCAGGAACGCGCACATACGGGAACTCTCGTCCTCCTCGCCGGCGCAGTTCACGTGCGCGAGTCCTTTCTCGCTAGCGCGGCGACAAGTCACAGCGCGGATGGACAGGCAGAGTCAATAAAACAGCCTCGACTACCTAAAACTGCCTGCTAGTGAGCCACAACCATGCCAGCCTATTTCCAGCGACCGGAGAACGCTCTCAAACGAGCGAACGGTGAGTGAATATTGTTCCCTGTCGGCTGTAGACTGCAGTCGTGCGTTTAGCCGTTAGCTCGATATGGCGCGTGCTGTAGAAGCCATATTTCTATCGGGCTCGTACAGGCCGGATGTCACAGTTACTGGGCCTTTATGTCATGTATGAAGAAGAGCTTTAAATCGTATCTACAACAGTGTCTCCTTTTTCATAAGGAACTCAAACAGAAGACGTAGATTAGAAATATCTGCATATTGGCTAAAAAAAGTAAACGAGGCAGTTTTTGTTGCTGTCGTGCGTGGTAGCAAGCTATTATAACGTTAGCTTAGCGGTGACAACTAACGTTAGTTCATGCAGGTTGAAGATTTGCTTACGATATGCGAGGAAAATGTAAAGATTTTAACTGTCGTCTGCTAATTTATGAATGAAAAGAAAATGCGCTGCTGTTAAATGAATATAAAGTTTAGCGGAATGGCACAATTGTGCACCTGCAATTAGGTGTAATGTAAAGTTTGACACAGTTCCTTTTTTATTCATGCCAAATAACTTGCATAGTTTTAAAATCCTAGTAGCAGGGCCAACAAAAGACATTCATCTTAAGAATAATAAAACTAAACTAATCAAGAGCCAGATGAAAAGAGAAATGGATACAAAGAATGATGTAAGATTAATTATTCGTATTTTAGTTTTTCTTACTCGAACGTTTGCACTTGTGCATTAATAACTTGCCAAGTCTAAAAACGTACTGAAGCTGATTTTTGTTGTAAATTATATTGAAAATGCTTACAGTTTTACTACTGACAGTTACAACAAATACAGTGGTCCGCATAAATGAGTAAACCCCATTTTGAAAATGCCTATATTCACTGAGAAATTTATAAAAATATTCAATGTATTTTGGTGCATTTGAACACAACAGATTTATTTAACATATATTTATTAAAATAATATTTGTCATCAAATATATTTAGAAATTAAGATATTTCTTTGAAATAAAATAGAAATAAAATAAAATTCAAGCAAAATATTGTTAAAAAAATACATTTTTAAAACAAAATTTTCAATTGTTTTTGCTTCTCTTAATTTTTCTTCTTTTTAAAAATTTGTATTTAATATTTTTCTATAACATATAAATTTGGGTGTGCTAGTTTTTGGATCGTTATCATAAGTTATTTTGCTAGATAAGCTCCAGATTTGGCTTCAGTACTGACTAATCTAATGTATATGCACAAATATAATATTGTAGAGCTTCCTATTGAGAGAGATGTACTTATATATGCTGAGCACTGTATGCCCAGTTGCCTCTTTTAAATATAAATGTAGTACCATCTTTTAAAATAGAATTTCAGGATTTTCCCCTCCAAATAAATAATAGAATTGTTCTAAATAAAGCAATGATCAGGTGAAAAGTAACCACAGTAGCCAAACCCACTGAAAACATTTTCACCATTCATTGCTCAAAAAAGACCAATTTCCCTGTGACAGTCATTCTGTTTCTCTTTCTCAGAGTTTCTCGAAGTTGGTAAAAAGCAGCCAGCTTTAGATGTGCTCTACGATGTCATCAAGAGCAAAAAGCATCGAACATGGCAGAAGATCCACGAGCCCATCATGCTCAAGTACCTGGAGCTCTGTGTGGATCTCCGCAAGAGCCACTTGGCAAAGGAGGGACTGTATCAGTACAAAAACATCTGTCAGCAGGTTTGTGCCCCATTTTTATGTAGAGTTGACTTAATTTGTCATGTGAACAAACAGAAAAACCAGTCATGTTGCATCTGCTTGTCAGAGATGGTGATAATAGCGTTATAAACTGACAGTGATGTCTATGGATTTTTGTAGCGTTTAGCTAAGGTCTCCACCTCATGTTATTGCAATTTTTCTAACACTGTCTTTATTGATTTTAGTAGCTTTTAACATGTACAACAGAAATTAAAACCAAACATACAAAACAATAATAGCAAATATATAGTAAAACAATAAAAAATAGAAAATCAAAATTATATATACATGCACATACTTGTATACACAAATATATAAATAAATGCATGTACTTACACATGCAATATAAAGGTACATCATACAATAACGGTTTATCAATAGTGTATGATACAAGTTATGCAGAGAAAAGATTTGTATCAGCTTCTTCAGGAATCCTATAAAGGGATACCACGTTTCAGGTTTTCTCTTGTCTATATAAATTAAATTTTCTAAAGCCAAACAATGAGAAAATTCCTGCAACCATTGTTCAAAATGCGGGCGTTCTGTATTTTTTCCAAAACAAGCTGTTATAAGTTTTGCATGTAATAAACAGAAAGTTAACAGTTTCTTATCTGAGGTAGTAAAAGTGCGTGTAATAGAAAAATATTTATAATAAATGTTTTGGACATTTGGATATATCCTGTTTTAATATTTTGTTATTGCAGATTTATTCCAGTTTAACATGCATAAGTGAAGGATGTTGTTTAGTAGTTCAGTCAAAGGCTTCTAAATCTGTCTTACAGAACACAGAAGTTTGTTTTTCATAACTGTTATTTAATATTTCAGAAGTATGTTTGACATTTTAAAGTCAGCTTGAAGTGAATATATCAGGATGGAAGGGTTTTTTTTTTTTAATTTTTTTTAATTGTGCATCTATTAGGACTGCATTATATTAGAAAAATGTAATAGTGTGATTTTTTTTATTTTTTTATTCTACGATTATATATTGCGATATTACTACAATTTCACCAGATGAAATGAATAACTAATTGGGAAGAATTTATCAGTTTTGATTTGACTGCGATGATTAAAGGAGTGCAAAAATATATTAAACAATCTACAAGCATAGATAAAGTCACTAAAGGCAAATTATTTACAAATTAAATAAACAGCATTGTATTGTTTTTCAAGGAGTCTATGGATATTCAGGTATACAGTACAGTGTTTCCTCTAGGATTTTTTGCAGCTCTGGTGGCAGACTCTGTTGGGCATTTTACACAGATCTACCAACTACGTGTGGCATTATTTCATTGACAAATGTCGTTAGCACAGTATTACAAGTCGAGATCGCATTCATGTAATACGAGCATGTCAATCTCTGTGCTCGAGCTTCAATTTCCTCTGTTCGTGAACAAAATGTCTTGCGTGCCCTCTAATACACGCTGCTCAAGTGCAAATCTTCTTGCGTGCTCTCAAATAAACGCTGCTGAAAAGCGATTTAGTGCGTTAATGTATCGAGTATGTCTCCAATATTTATTAGATTTGCTAGGAATATTTATGAATGTCTCAAATAGACCTACAGAGCGACATTAATGCATCCTGAAAGTGAAACGGTTAAACTCCAGCAAGATAAAGTCATTGTATGCAGAGCCATAAACTTATCTATAAATAAAGTATAATTATGGAAACTGTTCATCATAACTGAAAGCTACACCGTATTTGCTAGCCTCATGCTTCACGCACCTGTCTGTCAGTCAGTCAGTCAGTCAGCACGTCACCTGAAAGGGTTAAACAAATAACGCACAGCACTAATTCGATTACAGAAAGTTTTGCGTTGTTATAATTCACTTACCTTTTAATACGTTTTGGTGCGATTAAAACGCATTATTAAAAACACGATTGAATGTTTTGAATGAGAAGCTGTAATGTAGTCGTGGCGGGATTAATTTTGGTGTGGTGCCTTGCCACTGAAGAATGAATGTAGAGGAAACCATGCAGTAATTGAATAATCAAATGTAAAGTAATACTACATAGTCTTTGTTTTATAAATAATTCAATAAAATTTGTTACAAACGGTAAAAAAGTTACAAATGGCAAAACTTGTTATGCCTGAATGCTTTTAAACCCCCCCACACAGTCACATGCCTAAAAAAAATAAATAAATACAAAATGATAAACTATAATCCAGACTCAACATTGTGTATACTCGCAATGTGATTATTGCGAATGATGCTGAAACAATATTTTGTGCAGCCCTAATGTCTATAAGTCTCAAAATTCTTTGTTCGCCCTTCCACAATTTAAGACTTTAAAAAAGGTTCCAGATCAAATCAGAAAGTCTTTGATTAATGGAAGTTGACATTTTATGTTGCATAAATTTAAGGTCTTCTGCTGCATTTTTGTTTGCTTTTGAGAAAATCTAAATAATTTAATTTAAGGTACATATCCTTAAGATACAAAATAAACTGAGAAATTGAAATAAAAAAAAATCAAGATTTAATGGCTATAAAATAATTAAAAAATTAAACATTTTTTAAAAAGTCTTTATTAAGCTGGTTAATTTTTGTTTTAATTATGATTCACAATAAGACGAGACACACTTGTGCTAAAAATATAGTTATTTTTTCAGTGTACAGAAGGCACAGTTAAAATTTTCAGTGTTCATTCTAGTGTTTGAGTCATTTAAACTTTAAATAATTTTTTAAGACAACATCTCTTTTGTTATTTGTGTACAGGTTTTACATGTGAGACAACGAACAAGTCAGTTGTCAATTTTATCTATTTCACAGAATTGCTTACTTTTTTTGTGCTTTAGGTGAATATCAAGTCTTTGGAGGATGTGGTCCGTGCTTACCTCAAACTTGCGGAAGAGAAGACCGAGACCGCTAAAGAGGAGTCTCAGCAGATGGTGCTGGACATTGAGGATTTGGACAACATTCAGACCCCAGAAAGGTACATGAACCTGAAAAGTTCAAACCATTTTTTCACACTTAGTGGTTGTTAGTAATTTAATCAGTTTTGAAGCATTACATAATTTCTCTGCAATTCAAAGCATCATCCATGATAGATTTTTGTTGTTAAAGTGTACAATACAATATAATTATTTATAAAGCACATTTATAAACAACCAAAGTGCTGAATGTATTAGCTCCAGCTTTAAAGGAAAATTACACTCAGTAATTTTATTTACCTTCCTGTTCTTTCAGATCTGTTTTACTTTCTTTTTTGCTGCTTGACATAAAAGACAAAAATCTTATAAAATATGCAGTAGTTGGTAACTACTGAACATGTTTGTAACCAGTTTAGGGAGAATAAATGATAGTAATGTAAATTTTGGGGTGCACTTTGGCTAAAATGGATTTTTTTTCCTCTTCTCTAGATTATTTTGTTTTGTGTGTGTGATAAATAACTGTCTAAAGCACTGAATTTCTAAAACGGGTTTTTTCAGTGTTCTGTTGAGTGCCGTCAGTGGTGAAGACACTCAGGACCGTACTGACAGACTTCTGCTGACACCCTGGGTCAAGTTCCTCTGGGAGTCATACCGCCAGTGCCTGGACCTGTTAAGGAATAATTCCAAAGTGGAGCGTCTTTACCATGACATTGCTCAGCAAGGTCAGTGAGGACATTCACCTGCTTATGGGAGCTTAAGCATATGGTACAGATAAGGGTTTTTCTGTGTATGGAGTTTATTCCTGTAGATGTACTTCAGTGTTCTGTGGAGTGATACATAAACTGACACAATTGTTTTTAAGTTTGCTCATAAAGACTGCCTTCGTTTGATTATAAATAGTCAAATGGTAATATTGTGAAATACTGAAAATATATGAGCATCAATGTAAAAAAAAAACATTGTAACAGTTTAATATTTTCAAATAAAAATTTTTGAATTCTTTAATGCATACAAAGACCTTAATTGATGTTTTATATTTAAGGCCTTGAAACTTAAACTGTTAATACTTTTTTGTTTTGTTTTGTCCAGCATTTAAGTTTTGCCTGCAGTACACTCGTAAAGCAGAGTTCCGTAAACTGTGTGACAACCTGCGAATGCACTTGGGGCAGATCCAGCGGCATCACAACCAGAGCACTGCCATCAACCTGAACAACCCTGAGAGCCAGTCCATGCATCTGGAGACTCGTCTGGTCCAGTTGGACAGCGCTATTAGCATGGAACTGTGGCAGGCATGTCTTTGTACTTAATGCACTTGGAATGTGTTTCATACAAATATATTTACAGTTCCATTTATACTTCAGCTTTAACATTTATGCCAGTCAACAAGAAGGTGCTTAGCATCAAAGAACATAAATGTATTGATTACAGAAAAGCACAGTGAGAGTGTATTTGCTTGTAATACATGTTGCACAAGCTTGATAACTTGCTATAACTACACTTCTATGCTTTGCAATCTATGTAGGAAGCATTCAAAGCAGTTGAAGACATCCATGGATTGTTTGCCCTTTCAAAGAAGCCCCCTAAACCCCAACTTATGGCCAACTACTACAATAAGGTGTCCACAGTTTTCTGGAAGTCTGGCAATGCCTTGTTCCACTCCTGTACACTACATCGACTCTATCACCTCTCCCGGGAAATGCGCAAGAACCTCACCCAAGAAGAGATGCAGAGGCAAGTGTTAAATATGAGCAAATTGGAAATGAATGCTTTGTTGAATCATTTCATTTGTATTACCATTTATGTGGTAACTTTTCAGGATTTTAAAACAAATGTCAAACAGAGAGGGGTCTATATATAGTATGTACATTTTGTAAATGTTTGTGACTGCTGTAGAACAGTTTTTTTTAATACTGGCAGAATATTTTCTGGTCTTTTGGTAAAATCAATTTTCATCCATGAAGCATGATTTATTAGATTTAGTTAAACTCTGATGGCTTTAAGCACAAACAAATAGACTGACTTAAAAAGTGTAAAACTGTTGTTCTTCTTTCCCTCAGAATGTCTACTCGAGTGCTCTTGGCCACTCTGTCTATTCCCATCACACCTGAGCGCACTGATATTGCTCGTCTGTTGGACATGGATGGCATCATTGTGGAGAAACACCGCAGGCTGGCTACTCTACTTGGCCTCCAGTCTCCACCCACCCGCCAGAGTCTCATCAATGACATGGTAAGCATAACCTATCTATTATCTTTCTGATCTAACTATTGGTCATTTTTTTCCTAATCCTCATGTTGTTTAAAAACCTAAGACGTTAATTAATCTTCAAGAACAAGTGAAGATGTTTGTATTATAACCTCAGAAATTTTTGTTCTTTTAAAGTTTTAAAGTTTAAAGTTAGTTTAATCAAAGCCTTTAAATTTAAGTAAATATTCCAAACAATAAAATTAATGTCATTATAAATAACCATTTTTTGGGTTTTCTTTATCATAGGTGAGGTTTAACCTGCTTCAGTATGTTGTTCCCGAAGTCAAAGAGCTCTACAACTGGTTGGAGGTCGACTTTCACCCTCTTAAACTGTGTGGAAGAGTAACTAAGGTGAGTGGAACATTATAATGTGATTTTGTTAAAGCTATTACCAGACTAATTTTTAATAACTGAATTATTATAAAGAGGAAGTGTAAAGGTTCTGATAAATTTGCACCTGGTCCTGAAATTCCTAGGTTTTATGGATGAAAATAAGTTGTACTATATACTGTTAGCAAACATCCCAAGGGGCCGATCACACCTAAACACGCTTTTACATTCTAAAAATGCGAGGTGCACCACACTGCTTTTTTTGTTGACAAGAAAAAATATATGTGATTTGTAAAATCATATAGCTCTGGATAACTTGAAACAGCGACCACTAGTCTCTTCTCCATCTTTAAAAGTCTCTGTAGTTATCTTGACAACACAAACACTGTTGTCACATCAATGGAAACCCTGCTTCTGCTTTCATTTGATTGGACAATGAAAACAGCAAAAATGTGAGGTGCAGCAGGCAGTTAAGACTCGAGGCGCATAGGGTGCATAAGTGGTGCTCAAAACACTTGCGGCTGTTAGTAAATCATTCAAAAGATGCACCTCTCAACACAAATGCGTTTGGTGTAATCGGCCCCTAAGACATCGTTACAGAGATTGTTATTTAGATTGTCACAAAATATTTTTTCTTTTTAGTTTTTAAAGTCAGTTATAAAAAGGTTGACCGCTCTACTTTGAATCTAAAAAGCAAGAGCGCTCACCCCTTGGCTGCTAGTGTGTTAAACTAGTTTTTAAGGCAGAGTATTAACATGTTTAAGCAAGTGACCACAGTTATTTTATTCCATTGAAATTAATTACATGCTTAATACCCTTTTAATTTTCACATGGGAGTCTTCAATGTCACGATTTTATTGATGACAACACATTTGATATTGCTATGGTTTAGGTGCTGAACTGGGTGAGAGACCAAGCCGAAAAGGAGTCAGACCTGCAGCAGTATGTTCCTCACCTGCAGAACAACACTATCCTCAGACTGCTACAACAGGTTGGTTTGATCTTCTACCCCCAGATTACCTGCTTGAAGAATGTGTGCCTACCCCATTACTTTGCTAATGTTCATTTTATTTTCCTTTCGGCATTAAATGTAACAGGTTGCTCAAATCTACCAGAGCATTGAGTTCAGCAGGTTGGCATCTCTGGTACCATTTGTAGATGCTTTCCAGCTGGAGCGCTCAATTGTAGATGCAGCACGGCACTGTGATCTGCAGGTACAATACATAACATTTTTGCAATCAATCAATTCCTCGCTTTCCCTTGTCTTTAATCTTCTTAACATGCTTATGTGCTGTATATCTTCCACACAGTCTCTAATCTTAGTTTAGGTATTTGCATGTTGAAGAGTCGCCAAATAGTCAAATGTTAAAAAAATTTTTAAACCTAAAGGTACGCATTGATCATTCATCTCGTACCCTGAGCTTTGGCTCCGATCTGAACTACTCTACAAAAGAAGATTCCCCAGTGGGTCCGTTCCTACAGAACATGCCCTCTGAACAGATACGAAATCAGCTCACTGCTATGTCATCCTCCTTGGCCAAAGCCATCCAAGTCATCAAACCTGCTTCCATACTGGTAAGAGAGCTACTCTGTTTCATTAATTATCTCTCTGATGCTCAGTTTTAGTTTCATGATCTATTCCAACTTTATCCACAGCAAGACCATGAGGAACAGAGACAACAGGCAATCACAGCCTATTTGAAGAATGCCCGCAAAGAGCACCAGCGCATCCTGGCACGCCGACAGACAATTGAGGAGCGAAAGGAGCGTCTTGAGAGCCTCAACATCCAGAGAGAGAAAGAGGAGCTGGAGCAGCGTGAGGCAGAACTTCAGAAAGTGCGCAAAGCAGAGGAGGAGCGACTCCGACAAGAGGCCAAAGAGCGAGAGAAGGAGCGCATCATGCAGGAACACGAGCAGATCAAGAAGAAGACTGTGCGTGAGCGACTGGAGCAGATTAAGAAGACTGAGCTGGGAGCCAAAGCCTTCAAAGACATTGACATTGAGGTACTGAGTTTGTTAGGGAAGTGGACATTTTAACCTAGAACCTTCCCCCCTCCAAAATAAATGCTGTGGCGGTGAAATAGAGTGTTTTGTAAATAGAAATGGTTTAATTTTGTGTTGTAGGATCTAGAAGAACTGGACCCAGACTTCATCATGGCCAAACAAGTAGAACAACTTGAAAAGGAGAAGAAAGAACTTCAGGAGCGTCTGAAAAACCAAGAGAAGAAGGTACAGCTTTAATGACCTACTAATGAGATGCTAAGCAGGCTGGTAAACATAAAATGTAGAGGAATTAGGTTTAATCCTGTTCGGGTGAGTAGACGACAGCCAAACCTGACACTAGAGTAATTTTATACATATTCCAGATTGACTACTTTGAGAGGGCCAAGCGCCTTGAGGAGATTCCTCTGATCAAGAAAGCCTATGAGGAGCAGCGCATCAAAGACATGGAGTTATGGGAGCTGCAGGAGGAAGAGAGGGTAATAATCGCATACAGCTTTTTGCACTTGTCAGAATTACGTGCCATTTACTTTGCCCTCTGGTCCATGTTTCAATTTTTGGCTAAAAGTGGTCTCAAATCCCCCACATACTTTCTCTCTAACTGTAGTTTGCACTATTTTTTTGAGGTCTGACGTTGTTGATGCCTGGTTAATAGCATCAACCAAATGTTGTTTTGGGCAATAAAGCTAAAACTTGGTGTGTGTATCTGTTTTTCAGATCACTAACATGAAGATGGAGCGCGAGAAGGCACTAGAACACAAACAGAGAATGTCCAGGATGATGGAAGACAAGGAGAACTTCCTTTCCAAAATTAAAGCTGCTCGAAGCTTCATCTATGAGGTAAACAGAACTTTAACTTCAAGTGGCATTTGATCAGTCATGGATTTGCAGGTTATATTTCTGCTTCCAGTATGGGCAGTATATCATTGTTTAGGATTAGAGGTGTGGCTCTTCACTTGCTTCACGATTACGTTAGGATTCAGAAAGTAACGATCCGATGATAAAGTATTTTTTAATGTCTCTTGATGTTTTCCACTTGATATTTTATCAATGATAATTACTTTAATAATCTTAATAATCATAATTTATTTTATTTTATTTATATATATTTTTTCTTAATTAAAAATAAGAACTATAAAGGTAGATATTCCACGTTTATTAAGGTTGTTACTTCAGGTAGCTAAGCTTTAATTTATTCTCATGTATCCAGGAAAAACTTAAGCAGTTCCAAGAACGCTTGGTTGAGGAGAGGAAAAAGCGCCTTGAGGAGCGGAAGAAGCAACGTAAAGAGGACAGACGAAAGGCCTTCTATCACCAGAAAGAGGAGGAAGCTCAAAGAATTCGTGAGGAGCAGCTGAAGAAAGGTTGCTCTTCTTTAACCCTCCATTGCTTTGATTAAATTTAATCGTTAAGTTTCTTTGCAGATGATGCAAAAAGAACATGCCAAAATGATAGCTCCCTTTTTAATCTTAACGTAATGCAAAATTGCTTTTTCTCCATGTGCTCAAATTTATTTTTGAATTACCTCTTCTTTTTTTTTTTTTTTTTAAGAACGGGAAGAGCGCGAACGCTTGGAACAGGAGCAAAGAGAGGAGGAAGAGCGTGAATACCAGGAGCGTCTGCGCAAGCTGGAGGAACAGGAAAGAAAGCAGCGTGCCAGACAACAAGAAATTGAGGAGCGCGAGCGCCGTAAAGAGGAGGAGAGGAGGGCACCAGAAGAAAAACCAAACAAGGTATCTCGTATGAACTAAGTTTAAGCTTTGCAAGATTGCTCACTAATGCTGCACCTATTGGTCAAGAGTACAGTAGAAATATTAAATTGATTACCTTTTTTCTAGTGAACACAAATGAAGATATTTTGAAGCCATAACAGGAAAGAAAATTATCATAGAGGTTAAATGCTACCAGCTTTATCATTCTTCTAATTGCATTCTTTATTGTTCAACAAAAGAATCCAAAACCTCTTCTTGTAGGAGAGAGACTCTTTTCTTTCTATATGCACCAAACACATGCCTACAAACACTCTATTACTAGGACTCTAAAACTAAATAAAAAAAAAAGACAAAACATTAAATCTCTTGGCATCTATATTTTGCTGTTTTCTGGTGAATTGAAGTTCTTGTTTGTGAATCACTTTGGATTAAAGCGTCTAGAAAATGAATAAATGTAGCAAGTGGAGGAAAAGCAAATTGTTTTACAAATTACATCCATTAAAATAAGAGTTTGATCACCTGACATATTTAGGAATATAAAGATAATACATTTAAATTGAAACAAGTTACTGCAAAAATTATTTGGCAAAACTTCATATTATGTTTCTCTTGGTTTTATTTTATTTTTTCTAGGTCATTAATTTTTATTTGATATTTTTCCCAACATTAATTAGTTTTTTTTGGTTCCAGTTTTGGCTTTGGTACTAATCTAATGTATATGCACCAATATATTAGTGTAAAGCATCCTATAAAAATATTAATTTAGAAGAGAGATCTGTGAGTGGTGTACTCATTTATGTTGAGTACTGTAACTTATTTCAAAATATTAACATTTTTAACACAGGAATGGGCCGAGCGGGAAGAAAGTGGCTGGAGAAAACGGGGTGAGGGAGAGTCAGAGTGGAGACGTCCTGTTCCTGACCGGTAAGTGCCAGGTAGACGCAGAGGGACGAATGCAGTTAAAGACACCAGGTTTTGTAATTCAGCATCTGCTTTTACTTCCCAGGGACTGGCGTCAGGAAGGACGAGAAGGCCGTGAGGAACCTGATCGTGAAGACCGTGACCTACCCTTCCGGAAAGGTGGAGAAAGTGCTCGTCGTGGTGCTTCAGATGACAGAGGACTCCGCCGAGGCTTTGATGACGATCGAGGTCCACGTCGAGGAGGTGAAGATGAGCGTGCACCCAGACGGGGCTTTGATGATGACCGCGGGCCCAGAAGAGGCTTTGATGATGACCGAGGTCAACGGAGAGGCGATGACGACCGCGGGCCGAGGCGTGGGATGGATGATGACCGGGGGCCAAGGCGCACTATGGACGATGACCGCGGCCCCAGGCGAAGCGATGATGACCGTGGCCCGAGAAGAGGATTTGATGATGACCGTGGGCCCCGTAGAGGGATGGATGAACCCAGAGGCCCTCGCCGTGGTGCAGATGATGACTGGGGCCCCAGAAGAGGGGGAGATGATGAGAGGGGAGGCCGCAGGGGTATGGATGACTCTGGCCCGCGTCGTGGAGAAGACTCTAGACCCTGGAAACCTCTTGGGAGACCAGGTGCAGGCATGTTTTTTTTTATTTCTATTGTCAAACATATGGGTTTTAATGGGGTCGTATCACAGGGAAATCTGTTTCTGGTCCAGATGCAATGTTCAGTTAACAGATAGGACAGTTTACACATATCCAGCGAAGTTTCATTTCATTCATGAAGAGGGTGTTTATATGGTCTTTTACTGCAGCAAAATATAATCCATTTTATCCTCTATGTAACCTTTGCAGGTGGATGGAGAGAGCGAGAGAAAGCACGGGAGGAAAGCTGGGGACCTCCTCGTGATGCTGGCCATGATGATGACGGTGGCGAGCGTGATGGAGATGACCAGCGTGAAGGAGAACGATTTAGAGAACGCCGACCTGCTAGGTGAAAATATTTCTAGTTTCAGAAAATCTGTCTGATTGTCTTTTGTTTTAAGCTACTTTGCTAGTAGCTCAGTCATGTCCGTTTCCTATAGTGTGACAATTCTTGTCATCTTTAAGCTTGGAAACCACCAAGCTGACATAAAAAGATCTAGCAGATCTTTATCGACATAAAATCACATTTGCGATTTGGCAAAAGCTGCGATTGTCTTGTACATGATGTGAAGAATGTACAGTGATGTGGTCAGTACTATAGTAGTAGTCGCACAGAACATCCAGATATGCCCCAAAGAAACCCAGGAAATAGCAGTCACTGTAAAGTTTTATAGTGTAGGAGAGACATAAAACATAACTGCTTTTGTTTGTTTCAACAGGTGTAATAAACACACAACTGCATATGGTTTAGCTGAGTTTTTGCTATTATAATTTTCCTTTTAATAAAGTAATGATGCAACAGCTTTGTCACTGCTTAGTGCATTTATGAAAATGATGCATGTTTTACTGCGTAAAAAGCCACATCATTTCACAGGACTTATTTCACTCGACTGAATCTATAAAGTAAGTTTTTGAGTAAAAACGTCATTAAATGTGGTATTTGCACTTGCTTTCGGGTTTAACATTTAAATAATAATAAAACGTAAAAAAAACTACACAGCTGTACAAACAGCTGTCAGGATCGCAGAGTGATTATTTGTGATTTGACTATCACATGATGACATCGCAAGTGATATTTTGCGTAGTTTTGCAGAGAACTATGGCTCTGTGTTGTAAATGCTGCTCCAGCTGAACACCCGTGTTGGAGATTCACAGCCAATTACAGAGCTGGCTTTATAGACAGGGTGTCCACGGGGTCTTAAAAAGACTTAATGTCTAAGCTAAATTTTAGACCTTAAAGTCTTAAATCTACTGTAATATTGTGTTGTAGTACTTAAATCTTTTTTTAACAGGTCTTAATTTTCCTTTGTTCATGTATAGCTACCCAATCTGACCATTAACACCCCCATACAATCACCAACAATCCAGCTCAACAAATTTCATTTGTTTACTGCTGAGGATACTGACCTGATCTATATTTTTTTATTATTAAATCATTTTTTATTGTAGACTGAAGTAACTGACTGCTATGTTTTGTTCTATTCTTTGTAATGGTCATAGGGTTTATGAATGGATATATTTGAAAATTAAAAGATACTCAAACAAAAATTATTATTATTGTTTTATTATTACATTTTAATCATGTTTTGATAGGGCAACTGAAAATCTTTTGTAACTGGAATATTTGGAAAAAATCTTTAGCAATTAGCCCTGTATAAGTCTAAAATTTCATTTTTAATGGTCTTAACCTACAGAAAGCCTGTATAAAATAAAGCACATGACAGTCACATACGATTTATTGTTTAGCCCTAATACAAAGCAAAATGAAGCAGCTTTTACTGTCAATTTTCACAGTACTTTGTAGACCACCACAGAGGGTTTTGCTTGTGCAAACATATCTGATAATCTGGTAATCCATATTGATTGCAAATATTTGAGAAATGCAATGAAATGAGTTGGATTCCTTGTGTTTCCTCTTGACTGATTTGCTTAGTTTCATCAGGTTTTGCACTTACATCTGAATCACAGCTTTACAGCCAATCAGAGCCAATCAATCCCTCCATTCTACATGCCAAATTGGACAAACTCTCGCTGACATGAGCTTGATGACTGATGCACATCAATAGACTTGCATAGTCTTTATAGGTGTTTTGGAAACAGTCGTTAATGCATAAGGATTTTAGATTGTTGAAAGGAAACTTTAATATGAGTTCAGCAGATTTCAAAGCAAACAGCTGGCATTGTTGCGCATTCTATGCTTGTTGTTTGACATGTAAGAGCATGTGAGGCCATTCCTAAATTTAATGTGTCTGGCTTCAAGTGTTATCTGGTGCTAGCTATTTTTAGCTGTATGAAAGCTGTATGTTCATTATGTTGCTTTATTGAAAACTGGTGCTCCTTTTTGTGATTCAAAGCCAATTTTTTGCAGCCATCAACTGAAGTCTTCAGTGTCAAATTTCTCTTCGGAAATGTCTGATTAGTTGATGCACATTTTGGCTTATCAAAGTTTCTTTAGAAGTCATCATGGATACATTACATTGTCCAAAGGTGACAGTAAATGAATGCTCTCATGAAAGATTTTATTTTAAATAAATGCTGTTGTTTTGGTCTTTCTTTTCATCAAATAAACAAAGTAAAATCAGCGTTTTCACCTATCAATGTTTCCATAAAAAAATATCTGCATTGATAGTCTTTAATGATTGAGCAGCAATAATAGAAATACACTGAAGACTGAAGTTACAATGCTGAAAATGCAGCTTTCCCATCACAGCAAAATCTAATTCAAAATATGGTCACACAGCAAACTTATTTTAGTATGATTAGTGATTCATAATGTTACTCTTTTAATTGTGTTTTTAATCTAGCAAATGTCATGTAAATGTAAGTCTGTTGGCAGGAAGTGTAACTGTATAATGTGTGTATGTGTGCAGGGAAGAAGGTGGTGCCTGGAGGAGAGGAGGCGGTGGTGGTGGTGGTGCTGGTGCTGGTGGAGACGAGCAGAGCAGCTGGCGAGACTCTCGTCGTGAAGACTTTGACCGTGAGGATCGTCGTGAACGCCGTGACATAAGGGAGCGCAGAGACGATCGAGAGCGGGATGTCAGAGCCCCACAGAGAGACCAAGATGAAGGTGAGAGTCTTAAACACACTGCTGTCTTTTACAGGTGCAGTCAGTGTTTCCATACAAAAACTTTAATTTCTTTTACATTTACAATTGCTTGATGACAAAGCTGATTTACAGAGTTGGGTCATGAGTGTCCGGAGTTACTAATAGCAGCTGTATTCCAGAAAGTAGTCAATTTATTTCTAGATATTTTTTATTAATTAAATCTGAAATATGATACACATCAGTTGTTTTTTTCTGAATACTGTTACATTTAAAGGAATTGTTGTAGAGTAAGGGGATCTAAGATGCGTGTTTATATGTTTAATGTTTGTAAATGTTTTATTTGGGTCTACATGTTTTAGATTGTTTAACAAAAAAATACAACATTTACACCATTGCAACTTCCTCTTAACAGTGCAAGTTAAAACTTTTTTTTCTTCAGAAAATACAGTACATTGTTTACTTTGCAAGTGAAAACTAAAACGAGCTAACTTGTTTGCTAAAGTTAAATTAAATTTGCTCTGTCAAAAGTTTAAAAACCTTAAAGTCTCTTCACCAATGATACATTTATTTGATTATTAATCAAATTAAGTAATTATTTATTAATTCATTTTAATGTGATTTATTTTTGTGAACAAAAGTGTCATGTCAAACTACAGTGTCTCGTAATCCTTCATAAATCAGTTGAGTATGCTGATTTGTTATGATGAAAATATTGTTGTTGCCTAATATGGGAAAACGTTTTTCATGATACTTTGAATATAGAGTTCAAAAATAAGACCTTTATTTGAACTAAAATATTTTATAACATTTAAAGACGTGTATATTAAGCATCTAATCACCATATTAAAATGGTTCAGGAAGAATCATATTACTCCAAAGACTGAAGCAATGCTGCTGAAAAATCTAGCTTTGTTTCACAGCAATCAATTACATTTTAACATGTAATTGCAGAGAGAAACATTCCAAATTAGAAAAAAATATTCTGTGATATTGCTGTTTTATTGTATTTTTGATCTAATGAATGCTGCCTTTTTAAGCAGAAGAGGCCATTTTAAAAATACTAACTTTTGTTGATGTTCATTAAACAGAACTCTGCTCAAATGTCAGCTACAAACATACTATGCATTAATAAATGCCTCTGTAAGTGCCGTGCTGCTGCGCAACAGGTCAGACTCTGAAAATGAATCCAGAATCCTTTTTTTTCCTCACTGTAGGGCTTTAAGTTTAAATATTAAAGGGTAGGGAGAGGCCCCGATGTCATGCATCCAGAACAGCAGGTGTCAGTGTGATGTGCAAGACTTCTGGAACAAAGACTAGGCAGTGAAATCTACTTTGGGCATATTGCTTATCTTCTTTTATAACTCAAAGGTGGTTCGTGGCGTCGTGGTGGGGAAGAGCGACGGGAGGAGCGCAAGGAAGAGAGAGACGCTCCTCCCAGACCTCGTGAGCGGGATCGTGACGCTGGTGAGAAGAGCACTTGGCGCTCTGACAAAGATAAAGAAAACCCACGCCGGACCAAGAACGAGACGGATGATGATGGCTGGACAACTGTCCGCCGCTAAAACTAAAGCATCAGTCTTCTTTTGCTTGATGTTGTACTAAGCCTTGATGTGTTCTCTAATCAGTACAGGTCACTGCTTACATTAACATTACATACATGAAGCTTTGCTATAGAATTACAAAACTTACAAAGGGTTTCCAGACATGTCAATTTATATTTCATCTCTTTAAAAAAAAAAAACTTCAACATAGTAGCTCATTCCTTTTTGTTATGCATGCTTAGATGATAAAATTGGTCAGAGGAATTTAAGTAGATTTTTTTTCTTCCTCCTTTGCGGTTTAGATGTTGTAGAACATGAAAGTTTTTGCAGACTGGTGTTGTGATGAGGTGTTGAGATGAAATCATCAGGTTATCCTTACAGCTGTGCCTATGCTGTAGTTGCTGCTGCTTATGCTGTGGTTGTATGCCCTCTAGAAATGAAACAAATCTTTATTAATAAAGTTGATTAATCATTACACGTCTATAATTTGTTATTATCATGCAGCAGAAGACCATAAAAACACTGTTTTTAGTAGCATGAGACTTCTCAATGGTTTGTTATTTTTCTGCCACTAGGGGTCACCTAAATCTCAGCAACTTTTCAGAAGCTTTAAACGTCTCTCGGTACAAATGAACCAAGAACAATAGATCGGATCCTTATAATATTCATTTATGCTGTTGTTAGTAGAAAACAATGGCGTTTAATGCAATGCCGTTGGTCCTCCTGATTGATGCATTAAAGGTTTAGTAAATACACTGCAGTCTATTGTGTTTTTTGTGGCAAACAGAACAATAAAATGCAGGCCATATAGTGCGCTCATATATATGGCTATATAAACAACAGCATTATCCAGTCACAAAAATCGATTAAGATGAACATTTTTCAGGAAATTGTTTGGTGCTATGCAACCTTTTTAAAAAGACTTTCTGGCTCTTGGTTAAAGTAACTGGTGTAGGAGGACCACACGCACATGGTGATAAGAGGTAATCCTCGGTAAACCTCATCAATGCGAGCTCTTAGTTTCGTCCAATGGCTTCTTTGGATCGTGATTCTTCCCCGCTGCGAGGGTGATAAACTTTTGCTCGCATTATATCATTATGCAGAAAAGACTAGAAGAAAGAAACAATTATGTTAGAGGTCTTTGTTGCATTCTAGTGGAAAATCCACAATTAAGGCCAATAATCCCGCAATTGAAGCCTCAAATTCCCACGCAAGAGGTTATGAACTCCCAAACTAGATTAGACCCTTATATTTGTTAAGACCATACTTTGTGAAGTTTGACGTGTGTAAACTCTGCGGACCTCTAGTCAGAGAGGTGCTGCTTTTCAGTTTGAGAGATGTATGGCTTTCCGTGGTACTTATCGCTCAATCTGTGCATCTGCCACTGACATTTGTCAGTTTCACACCATATATATATATATATATATATATATATATATATATATATATATATATATATATATAATTTCTGGCGCATAAATGTAGTTTGTAAAAATATTTTAGTCCTGTTTCAGTCGTTTTACTCTAACTTTTAATCTCTAATATCAAAATAATATTCATGAACATTTTAAACGTTTAATCTTTCAAAACTAAAATAATTTTAAAAGTTATTTTTTAACACATTACTTGGAGGAGTTTGGACATAATCAAAACCATCTAGCCATGAAAGTAAACTAGAATTACGGGCATTGGTAGCCTACGTAAATTAAAATGTATGCAGGAAGCCTAGTACTTAATTTTGACAGTATTTTATGGCTTGTAGTCTATATATTATTATGTAGTAGCCTACTTCGCACATGACCTGTGTAAGAAATATTACCTCTGATATATTCCACCATCAAATGTTTTGTCGAATTTGACTTATGAAAATACTGAAGCACTGGATGATCGATCGGATAATTTCGTTTTATTTCGTAGAATACGTGCGTAAATTAAAGTTGTGCATGTAAATATTAATCGCGGGATTCAATTATTTTCGTAATTCAGAACAATTTTGTAGCCTATTCAGTAGACTTTAAATCTTGATTTATATCAACTAGCAGTCTACACTATCTGGATTTATTTCTATCTGCCCACAACAATTATGATTTTTGCTCTGTTAATAAAAATACAATAATGAATTGAAAATGAAAACACTTAGAAAAACTGGAACGATTAGTCCACATATGTCATTTAGACACCCGAACAAATAAAACTATACCAAAATAATTCATTTCAAAGGGACTGCGCAAAGTCTATGCGTTTGCAAGTTGTGAATGCAGTGAAAAAGAGCAGCTCTGAGAGGTAATTTCTTGTATTGAAATTGATAGGCCTTGCACACTGAATACTTGATCGTGAAGCCTGCAGTTTGACGATAGAACATAATTCAGCTGACATTTCTATTGCGATGCTCTTCGAAAAGCTTTTCATGGGCGTCAGTTACATTTCATAACCTCTTTTCAAAAGCAATCCACATAATTATTGCGTATCCGACACATTTTTGAAGGATGGATCAAATAAATTGTCGAATAAAACTCAATGCGCCTTTGTCTTCTGAATCCTTGGGGTTTATGTTAGAGGCACCTTTTAACATTTTTAAATAATTTTTATTGAAAAAGTTTTGCTGTTTTTTGCGCATGATATCTTGCACAAATTATTTAATAAGATCAGAATATTAACCGACCTATTATTGCTATTATTATTGGGCTATTACTATTTTAGGGAAGACCGACAGGACTAAATAAAACAATCATGAAACGTTAGAAATCCTTGTAAGAACGGCAACGGAAGAGTAAACATGCAATAGCCTATAGCTATACCTTAAAAGCATTTCTGTAAAGATTATTTGATATATTTGAGATATAGACAATCAAAACAAGTAACCTTAAATTTCCATTGGTGTTGCCGACCCTGCGAGTCCAGGCACTGGCAGAAGTACATGTTGTAAAGTCACCAGTTGGTGTCGCACTATCCTTACTCTTCAGTGCGCAAGTGGAGGAGCATTTCTGACCCCCTTCGAACAGCATCAGCTCCTAAAGCACATAGTGCCCTACCATCTATTTCTACACTACCATCTATTTCTTTAGAACGCAAAGCTGGAAAAATCATGTTAAATGGCTAAGTAGATTTTAAAAATCACAAATAGCACACTGATTATTTAACTTTAGCTTAGTTAACAAATACATAAAGGCCGGACAAGTGATGATAATAATAATAATAATATTAATAATAATGTTCCGTTCACTCCAAAAATGTGGGTATTATCTATTTTTACTTTATAATAAAAATAGAAATGTGGTGACATGCTTATTTGCGGCCAATTAGAAGTTAATAAAAATGTTAATGTAAAAGTTAATGAAATACAAAGTTTAGCGCTATAACATTATCCATGCAAAGTACTTTGAAGAGTTAACGGGAAGAGCAAACGTGACAATAACTCTATGCAGGACATTACATCGCATTAATTAAACATGAAAATAGGCCTATATGTTGATGCCGGTCTGCCATGCATGAAGAGGATTCTATATGTAATCAAGAAATCACTCGAATATTTAAGATAGGATTATATGAGGATTATAAAAACAAAACAGCTAGAACACTAGAACACAACAGTCAGAGAATATGTGTTTGCTATCAGAAACAATAGACTTATATATCGAACACAGTTCGACACAATTATAATAGTAATAATATATTAGTAATAATAACAATAATTATACAATTATTAATAATAATAATTATTATTAAGTTAAATTTAATTTAAAAGACTATTAACTCACTTCACGTTAAACCAAGCGAAAACAAAAAAATCCTAGGTTTTATGCAGTGTAGATATACTGAAGCGTGTAGGCTACATCAATTCAGTCCTTCTGCGATCGTGCGTTAAAACCTCTTAATAAATTGTACCTCGGTTTTAACAAATGTAGTGCGTTGGGATCCATATAGGCATATTAATCAATGAACAGTGACATTTTAAGGCTATTTGGTAATTTAGTTATTAGTTAATTTAAATATCCACACTGCATGAAGTTTCATAAAACACACATGTAAAAAAACCTAAAACGCGAGTGTGCCACATGGACAAATTCAGAAAAATAGTTTTTACTTAATTATAGTCTACATATCGATAGAAATTAAACAGCATTTTATCTTACACTTCTACAGTTTCCTTATGTTTTCGTATTTCTTCAAAATTGCATGCCTTCCACCCATGTGCATGTTAAGCAAATATGCTGCTGTATGACATTAATATGAAATAAAGTTAAAGTCTAAAAAAAAGTAAAATTTTTATTCAAATATCAACGAACCATCTCACGCCTCGCAAAACAGCCTCTAAACCCAGTTTGACAACTGCATACCTGAACTTTCAAGATGCATAATGCACATTAGCAATCCATAATGGGATTGAACTCTGCTAATTTAATGAGTAGTTAGAGGGTAATAAACTCTTGTAGTCATACGACAAACAAACAGAGCTGAAAATATTGTCTGTGTCTAATAAGCCTCATCCCTGTCTCCTGGCCAATAGAGAAAGAGAGTCTCTCATCCCTAAACTAATCACAAACCCATCGGAGAAAATGAAAACGTGGAGAGACAATACTGAGGGGCGTTAAGCAGGCCCACCGAACTGCTAGGAAAGTAGACCCTCCAAAAGTTTAATAAGAACCGTGATTGTCATTTCAAAGGATTTTCCTGACATAATTTCATTGACTGCACCCGGTTGTTTGAACAACACTCCGCGTTTACGCGTCATATTCAAGCACAAATCAGCATGTGTAGCTCTCCATCTAAACGTGTACTGATTAAGAACTGAGGTGCTGTACTAAGAGGGTGTAAAAGCGTCGTTATGCTCTGCGTGCAACACAAATACATGCTGAAGTACCTCGAGTCTCTCAATGGGATCAGCTGCGTATGTAAATTGCTCCACAGCTCTGTTTCTGGGCGAATCCGTTCCGTTTTGCTTGAATCCGCCTCTCCGTGCTCGTTCGTATTGACGCACTTAAAGACTCTTCCCTCAACCTTAAGGCGAGCGGCAGCGACCAATCACCAAGCCATTACAGGCTTCAGAGGAAACTGTTTATGTGACTCCAGAGCTAATTAGGCTCATGAACTAACAAATCGCTAGCACAACTGGTGAGGAACCGATCACATTCATGGATTGTCTGGAGAAGTCGGCCACCTCTCTCACGATGTGTTGAGCTGTGCGCTTTTTAAAGATTTTTTTACCCTTTCTTTAGCTGTCACTAACTTGTCTCTTGCTTGACAAAACTTTGGTCTTGGGTGTGGAGTATTTTTTAGTGCTAACGCGTGTGCCGTTTTCACTTAAACTGGGGAATCTTGACTGGTAAACTATGTTTCAACCCACACCGAAGAGGTGTTTTACCATTGAGTCTTTGGTAGCGAAGGATAATCCTTTGCCATCGTCGAGATCCGAGGAGCCCATACGACCAGCGGCTCTCAGCTATGCAAACTCCAGCCAGATGAATCCATTTTTAAACGGCTTTCACTCCAGCGGCAGGGGCGTCTACTCAAACCCGGACTTGGTGTTCGCTGAGGCTGTTTCACATCCTCCCAACTCCGCCGTCCCAGTCCATTCAGTACCTCCTCCTCATGCTTTGGCTGCTCACCCACTGTCGTCCTCGCACAGTCCGCACCCTCTTTTCGCAAGCCAGCAAAGGGACCCTTCAACTTTTTACCCGTGGTTGATACATAGATATAGATACTTGGGTCACAGATTTCAAGGTAAGTGCCTTCATAATATTTTATTCGCCATTTACTTTGACCAGTTGTACGGAGAAAAAAAGGCCACACGGCCCTGGGACGCGGCAGCTTTCCATCGATAAAAAGCTAAATGTTCTTAATTTGATAAAAATGCAGAAATGAATGCTATCGAAATAACATTAGAACCATTTTATTATATCGAATTATCAGCTAATGTTGTGAAGTTTTTACTTTTTAAAACGCTTTTAGCCTAGTAATTTGCTGAAAGAAAGGAACCTGGCATTATTCCATTTACAAACAGTAACCTGGTTTAAAACGTATTATTATCTCGGTACAACGTTTGTATTTATATTTTTATTCATTAAAACAATTCAATAATTTAACAGACTTAAATTATTCTTGTGCAAACTTCGCTTTTTTAAAATAATATGATAAAACATATCGAACATTATATAGCCCAATAGTTAAACATTAATAAAAATTGAATATTACAAAAACTACGCATTAGGAAATAACTGAAGCAACAAAGTAATTGATTTGAACTGAACGGAAGTTTTATTTGCGTCCAATTAATTTTTTCCCCATAAAAATTTCGCCATAATCGGAAAGTGCGTCTCGGTCCTTAATGGTGTAAAATTGTCCTATTATTTAGCATAAGAACGAACATTAATAAGTATAATCGTGAATACCTATGATATCGTATTAATGCATATTAATTACCTACATATTACAATGTAGATCCACTTGCGTAATGCATAAATATATTGTTTTTTAACTTTTATAATAATTCAGTAGTATTTGAGAAAACATTCATAGTAGATCCGAAACACCCGCAGCGAAAACCTTAATTTACTACAAATAAAGGCACTCAAGGCTGCTGAATTTCTTAAATTGGCTTTCTGAATTAAAAACAGCCGTACTATATTTTTTGTTTTATTATTATAATACTGTATTTAACATTATTGTGAGCATATTTCTAATTAGCATATTTTTCACTCATTTTATAATTAGTTAATTAGCAACAAAAGTTTAATTGGCTGCAGAAAACTATTGCTATCTAACTCGTACCAGAGCACAGCAAAGATGATAGAAAAAAAATCTTTTTCACATAATTATGTTTGAAAAGATCGACTAATTGTTATTATTGTGGGATATATTTCAGTAAAGTATTGCATGCTCTATATTTATGTTTTTAAACTTCAGGCCCTATAGTCAGAAATGAATTCGCGAGAACACATTGAAAACGCTGTCGAACAATATTGAGAAAGAATGCTAATATACCGCAGACGATGAGTTTTAATCATAGTCTTTTTTTCTTCGCAGGAAACGAAACGAGTCCTGAAAGCTTCCTATTGCACAATGCGCTAGCAAGAAAGCCCAAAAGGATTCGTACAGCTTTTTCACCATCACAGCTACTACGGCTTGAACATGCTTTCGAAAAAAATCATTACGTCGTCGGTGCGGAACGAAAACAACTCGCTCACAGTCTTAGCCTCACAGAAACTCAGGTAAGAATGTGTTTACCTGTCTTCATTAGCAGTCATACGCCGATGTGCGCGTAGTGCTATGGATATACGGCCTAAACAAATATTGAAATCAATGGACTGGTACGGCTACATATACATATTAAAATAAATTATACATTTACTACATATGCAGTGTTTAGGTTCAACACAGAATAACAAATTTTATAAACAATTGAAGCTTTCTATTTGAAGTTTTATGCCATAATTTTCAACATTTATTTGTTCTTTTTTTCCAGCGTATATAGTCGTACTAATTAGGCTATTTCGTGCCTTCTTGTACTGTATATTAATTACCCTATGTGTGGTGACAATCAGATTTTTGTTTATAGTTGACTATAGCAGAAACAGTAGGCCTATATATCGAATATATTTTTTAATATATATGTTATAAATATCTATATGTAATAGATATCTATATGTAATATATATATATATATATATATATATATATATATATATATATATATATATATATATATATATATATATATATATATATATCGTTTTTGTTGTTGTTTGACTTGGGCTACATGCAGAGCTATGCGTTGTTTTAAATGCGTAATGGTTCGAAGTGGGTAAGTTCCACCATTCTCAATTCACCACATTTTTTGTGAGGTTGAACGATTCCGTTTTAGGCGGGGGACTCTTGTGGAAAATGTTTGGCAATTAACCAGTTAACCGCTTTAAATGGACACTTAAAAGAATGAGGCGGATTCTATGAATTTGCTCAACCATATTTAAGATCGTATTTGCGCGTATCGTTCAGTGGCCCGGTCGGAGTCTATTGTCCCGGTGACAGCAACGGCCCTTTTCTAAATAGCGCTTTTCAGAAGAGCAAGCGAGAGAAATGGACTACGAGCCACTTCAGTGCCTCAATTAGCTCTCTGAAAGCACATTAAATGTGCCTCACTTGCCAAGTTGTCAGCTTTGAGCTTTACGGATGATATGAATGATAAAGGTGATGAATTAAGCTAAAGACTAAACTTTACCAATGTGTACTAATAGAAAAGCTTTAATACGGGGATGCAGTAATGAGGGGGTGAATTGTAAATAGGCCAGTTAACATACTGATCCGTGATAATAAGCGACAGTGTCGGTGAAGTTACACTGGCAGGCCTATCACACTATTATGTACAAGTCTACTAAAGTCATTCCGCTCAAGTTTATGAAGTTTGAGGTTAAAGTTGCAGAAGGGAATGGTAGTGATGATTCAACCTGTCATTCGTAAACAAGTCAGGTGCACTTTAAAAGGAAAGCCATGCCAGCGAGTATTTTCTTCCCCAATCTCATTCTCACATATCAGTAATATGTATTTAATACCTCATTTAAATTCTTTATGCTGTTTTAATTAATGCAGACCACTAAATGAAAGTCGACCAGTGGTCTCCCGACTCGATTGACGGTGAGATACCTGGCAGTTCTTTGTCCCTCCAGCCCTAGTTATTCTTGAGGCGGGTTAGTGATACCTTCTGTTAGGCCAAGTCTCTTTGTTTAATTGTTCTATTTGAGAGCCCAAAAGGAGAGTCGTTGTATTTTACGCTGATTATTTTCATTTTCACCCCCGTCACAGGTAAAAGTTTGGTTTCAGAATCGAAGGACGAAGTTCAAGCGTCAGAAACTGGAAGAGGAAGGGTCGGATTCACAACAGAAAAAGAAAGGAACTCATCACATAAACCGATGGAGACTGGCCACAAAACAAGGAAGCCCTGAGGAAATTGACGTCACCTCAGACGATTAAAAGACTTAAACTGTTTGAACCCGGGACAGCGGCGTGGCTTGAAGAATGTCACGGATAAGGATGCTGTGTACTGACAGAGGGAGAGGGTAAAGCCAATATCACATTTTGATTCTTCGAGATCGGCAGCTTGAGGGTGAGAGATCCTGTTGGTGGCACTGCTGTCACTACAAGGGAACTGTCAATAATTTTTACGTTGCCAAGGCAAGGTGATTGACAGGTATTACACGCAGCCCCTCCCGCCCCATCACCACACTACCCGCACCACCTCATCACCACTATCACAAAACATAGCTCAAATGCGTATAGGACATTTGCACTTCTGAGGGGTTTTTCTCTCATTTTATTTTTGCAAGACGTGAACCTTCCACATCAAGAAACCAAAATATACAACTGTTTTTGTAAAACTTGAATTGCATGGTAGAGCAATGCATTTTTTGGTAGGTTAATTAATTTGACCTTTTTTTTCAAAGTAAATTTGTTTTGATTATATTTTTAATCTGAGAAATGTTGTGTGCTTCTTCCTTTTTTACAACAGTGTGCAGTCTTTGAATTTATGATTCTCGTGTTAAAGTGATTGTGCAAACAATATGAAGTAGCAGTGCTGCGTTATAGTGTTTTTAAAAAGTAAACAAATTTAAAATCAGATTATAAAAAACTTTACCACATACAATAGTAATTATAATGAAAATTCTCCATGGCATTCCTTAAAATTTAAGCTTTACCATGACTCCGTAATCTTGGTGCGAATATATGATCGGGACTCGCCCCCCCCCCCCCCCCCCCCCCCCCCTCTATAGAGTTGCCTCGAAAGATTAATGCAAGAATTGACGGCCGCCTAGGCAGCAAAACTTCAAGCACTGAGCGTATTCCATGTATAGAGATACTAAAGCTAATGTTTATGTTAAATCGTCTTTTACAAGAATGTAAATAATTTTGTGTTTGTGTTAAGTTTGCTACAATTTTAACACAAAGTATACTTCCAAGAAGTATGTAATTGTCAATATTTTGTCAATAAAGTTTTATCAATATGTTGCTCAGAATAAAAAAACAGCCTTTTTGTTCTACAAAAAGGGGCCAAAATGAAACTTTTGCCCTGTAGAGTAAATGGTTTGGAATGCATCCTATTATGTCTGTTTTTAGAAATTCTTAGAAATTCTTTATTGACCAATATTGGGTATGGGTTGCACTGACAGTTGTCTTTTTTAGATGCGGTCCCTTGTTTCGTTGTCCTTCAAAGACAGTCAACAAGCGAGGTATCGTCATTTTATCAATGGAATATTCCACCAGCTGCCTAATTAATTTGAGCACAAGTAACGGGGAAATTTACTGGTTAAATTGCAACACAAATAGAAATGCTAGCAACGGTCTTGAGCTCGGTTTTTCCAGAGCGAAGTGCTTGTTTTTTTTTTTCTTGCCTCATTTGCCGCTCAGTCTGATAGACTGGCATTAACCAGTTTTATTTCCATTGGTAGAAGAGCAGCGTCTGGTCTGTTCAAGCTACAAAGAGTCCTGCGAGCTTTTGTGAAAGTGCAAATCAGTTTAGGCAATTATCATACGAGTAATATGTGGGGGAAAGGGGATGCATTGCCCAGTGGTCCACTTTAATCTGTTAATCCGTGGATCCAAGGGGGCCTGGTTGGACATAATTTAGTACAATCTGACTACCTCTCACAACGCGATAAGAGAAGGTTTGCAATGTGCCGCAAAATAGGAGCTTTGTTTAAAATCTTGTCTGCAGCAACGGCTGGGCTGTATTAGCATTTGTTGTCAGTTCTTGCTTATTATTATATGAATAACAGAATGTGAAATTTATATTTGTATGTGAGCACACGTAAATACATTCAAAGACTGTATTTTGCATCCATTTAAAATGATAAGTATCCCAAAATAGTCGACGATTTAAAAACAAAATTGCATGAAACAAATATTGATAAAATGTTCCGAAATCGACAAGTATGGCTGAGCGTTTTTCATGTTGTCCCAAAAACTTTTAATCATAGTTTGATAAATGTTGGAGTTTTCAGACGACTATACATACACATGCTATATAAAGGGATTTTTGAACGGTCTGCGGACTAACGGTAATAAAAAAATCTGCGGAGAATACTATTAGCTTTGAAAAACCCCTAAAAGCTTTATTACAAACCCAGCTTTGAAATAGAGGGATTAGAAGGCTGAAAGGGTCCCACAATAGTTAGAAGAAAAGGTTTCATGCTAATGAGGTTAATGCCCTTTGTATCTCCGGACTCCACAACTTCATTACTCCTATCTCGGGCAACACCGAGCGGCTCAGAGCCCACAATCCACTCGAGCTGTTCCCTACCCTGCCTAAAGAAGGATTTGATAGCAGCCCTGTTCAAACTAGATAATTATATCTTTTCAAGTTGGAATTAAGATAAAGAAAGTGCAGTGAAGGCGGTGAGCCTTGATCCGCTGCAAACAAATTTGGCGCACTTTCTCCCTCCGTTGTGCCTCAAAGGACAGGACACCCCCTCGTTACCGCTCGGCACCCCTTTATTAATTTTGCATTGCCGGTTTAAATGCGCCCGGTGTTTTGCATTTATTGTTGGACAATTAGCTGAATTTAAAGGAGGGGATTTATATTTCAGGCTTAGAAAGTTTTTATTATTCGTTAACGTTATTTGTGTTGAGAACATTAAATTAATTTTAGAGGCCCAGATAGCTTGCAAAAGTTAAGATTAAAATGCTTCGATTGTGTGGCGAATTAATTAGAATATAATTAAAATATTACTAGACTTATAATATTTGTTTCTTTAAAAAAGGATACAATATCTACCTTCATAAACGCCATTATTCACAAACAGCGAGCGTTAGACTATGATACGACCTTGTATAGGAATATTAATCGATTTGCTTTTCTAAACAAGCATACGGGCCATGGGACTCGCTGTATTGAGAACCTTCTGACCCGCTTAAGTTACCCCGTGCTGCGATAACTTGTTTCAGAAGCAACATTAACTTAAATGTTCAACAACACCACGCTTATGCAGAGGGAAAACGATCAATCACAGAGGGCCATTGCCATGATTCGTCATACAGTGAGGGAAAAAAGTTAGTGTAGCGTCCAAATGCTTGCAGTGGTTTTTGAAATTGAGGTCTGGGTTTTAAGCCCAGGTGAAAAACGAGTGATGTTAAATAATTAGCCGTCATTTAAAACAGCCTCCTATAAAATAACCCCAATGACCCAAAACCTCTAATCTGCAATTACTAGCTTTAATTACGTCCGCTGATCCTACTAAAAGGCAGTACGGTGGACGGCCTGGACTCGTGTGAAAAATAAAGTCTATGCCTTGATTAAAAAAAAAATCCCAATCAACATTAACAACCTATTGCACTATAGCTATATGATTACATTTGAAAAAAACAAAAGTAGGCTATAAACAGTGATATACAGCCTGCCTTTCGTTCCAGTTCCACTTCAGTTCATTGGCAAAAATGTGTTTTATTGATCGAAATATACTGTATGGACCAAATTATTTGCAGGCTTGTGCGTTAGTTTCATTGGACTCTATATTTCCAGAGAGTCGCATTCCAGTTGCAACTGGCCACTGAAGCTGGTTTGAGGTGATATTTATAGCATGCACTGAAATGTGACGTCACGACAAACACAATCTCTCTAGTTTCACAAATTGCTTTTGAAACTGATCCTTGTAATGGGAGAATGAACCCCCTCACAATTCCCGCGGCCTTGCCATAAGGTACAGCGAAAAATATACAAGACTAATGAGCAATTACAGAATAATCAACCTTCAAATAGTTTACCTTACAAATTAAATGTCATCATCTTAGATTCAGGTTCTCCTTTTATTATTAACGAAGAACAGGCCTATGGGTTTCCATTCTTAAAGTAATGCAGGTCTAGAGGCGATTAATTGCACTGAGTGAATTTAGGCACAACTTTTTTTATTTTATTGCATCGGCTACCTCATTTTTGCAACCTTGGTCAAGTGCATTGTACTTATCTTTTGGCAGCTGTCAAATCCACAAACTCAGCTTGCTTGTACGAAGGCTCCACCCCCGCCACTTCACTAAACACAAATATCAATGGATCAAAGGTAAAACACGGGTGACAGCAGTGACACTGCTGCGACATTCAAGGCTTACCTTAGCCATGTTATGGCTTTAACCTGCATAGCTCAGAGCTGCTTCATTGACAAATTTAACAGCATTACGTTTTCCGCATTGAAAAGTCTATTCTCAATGTGATGAGAATGATGCAGAGATTCTACACGTGTTTCATTATTACCGCGTTCCCAAAATGGAGGAATATATATAGATATACCATTTAAGGGTTATTCGTTTGTTTTTAATAATGCAAAAAAAACTTTTTTTCCTTACGAAGAGCATTTTAGCCATGAATGGTTCTGTCGATTTAAATAAAAAAGTTATTTTTTAAGAGAGTATAGTAATGATAAATAAAATAAGATAATCAAATTAAACAAAAGTATGAATAACTATTTGTGCAAAATTATTTGCATTTATGGTGAGGTTAAAAACGTGAACTGTCTAAATGTTTCTCAACAATTAGTATGACAATATAGGCTTTTAAAAAGAATATACGACATAAATTGGATTTAGCGATTAAGCTGCAAATAACACCCTCGAATAAATGGAACAAAATTCCACGTTTTCCACGACTGCACGTAGATCACTGCTGTAAAAGTATAAATCTATACATCGTCTTTCTGGGTCAAGTTCAAAGGTGGTGAACTACGCCCGCGTCGTTGTCAGAAATCGCAAAATTTGTCTCCCGGGTTGATCCTCAACTAATAAGCGTGAAATACTGCTCGCCACATCAAACTCGCCAACACAATCTCACGGGAGACATGTCTAAAATAAACCAACGAACGCCCCTACGAAAATGTTCAGATTATTTGAAGTGTATACTGTACGAAATAGGCCACAGTTCAACTAAAGAAATAATGAACGTTTTAGAACAAAACGGGACAGCATCCTCTGGACAATTGTGGGAAGTTATTTTACCAATGCATTTTGTAACTGCAATAAATAATGTGGCTGCCATAGACTACTGGAGCAAATTTGAACCTGCCATTGTAGAAAAAGGGGATGTGGAAGAACAAGTGAGAGGTGCCCAGTTAACACAATCTCCATCAAATGTCCTTTGTTAACTTGGTAAAATCTAATTGAAAGTTAATTTCTTATAAAATTACCATTCTTATCAAGATAGGCCTATTCAGTTATCTATCATGTAAATTTAGACCTATCAAGTAGCCTATCATAGACTGTAAAAATGATTTTGAAGCAGACGTTTGCCAGAATTTTTTTCCTTAAACCGTCTTTTAAATGTAAAATGTGCGTTTTTTGTACAATGGCCGTACAATTATCAAAATATATTAACTATCCTAATTTATTAAGTGTCCGAACGTTTACGCAACTTGAGTGATTCGTTACGATCGTTTGTGCTGGGATAACTAAATGCTTTTAAAAATGTTATCCAAGAATTAAGTATCTTAATATGTGAAATATTCACAACTCCATAAAATAACTTTTTTTTGGAAAATAAAAGTAATGACAACCTACAAATATGGTAAAAGGACATAAATCACTTAATGAAACTAAACTCCAATTTTAGTTAAAAAAATGAACGATCTTTCACCATATTACTTTATGGATAAATTTCACCACGTCTGCATATTTTTGGTGTCTGAAGAAAGACACATACAGAGAGAGAGAGCAAGTGAGAAGGGGCAGACACACACACACACACCACAAATATTGTAAGCCTGGAAACAGACCTGTAGTGCTTAAATACCGGAATTTTAACAATTCCTTAATTACATAGCATAACGTCGGTTTGTTTGTCAGGCAACTGGCCTTCTTGGATCTCACAATGTCAGATCGGTGGACTGACCACGTCGCATTCAAAGTGAGTTAAAACTAAATCACATTCGAATTAAGTGAACCTTGAGTATTTATTTCCTACACGACTTTCAAAAGAATCACTAGTATGGACATTACTTTTTATTCAGTATAGCTTGTCCCACAAACAACATTTGATCCAAGTTTGCAGCAAATGTGAATTCTAAGTTGAACACTACAAGTCCAAGTGCAAAGCACTTTCCTCATTCTTAAGTTATTTTTTAGACTTTGTAACAACAACAACAACAACAACAACAACAATAGGGGCTATTAATAATAATTGCCAGAAGACATTTCCTTTAAAGTGCTAATGTATTCCACATGGCAGGACTGTACACCTGATTAAATATCTCTGGGGCCTCGCTGTTTTGAAAATCCTCGATTCGTTCCCTAAATAAAACAAACAATGGCTTCACTAGATATATCACATGTGTTGCCGTATTGATATGCCTCTACTACTGCCCTCGTGGTCACTCGTATCATATGTGGCCTAAGTTAATGGTATGCTTTCTAACACTAGTTCATTGAGGGTGTGTTTTGAAAGACATTATTACCGCACTAAGCCTTGATTTAGACAACACTCTTTGCACTTAGTTCATCATCAGCGGAAACATACGCAATGCTATTGTTTTGCTTTTATATAACAAAAGTAAAACAGAATGTATTAGTATATATGTGAATGAGTGACAGTGAGTTGCAGAAATTCTTGAATTGCAGAAAAGTCAGTTATAGATTCATTTACTGAGGCATATAATATGATGATTATAATGAGTATATAAACACAAGTATAAAACGGTTCTGCCAAGCTATTAAAGCTTGAGAGTTTAACTTAAGCCTATCTGATCTGCAACATCTGAAACGTTCATGCTAAAGCATTATGTTCATTGATTGTAAAATAATCTTGATATGAGAACACCCACAGACTGTGGTCTGAGATACTCAGACTAATCTGGTTTTAAAATCTGGTTTTAAAATTACATTTTTTTGAAATGTCTAATACATGCAGAAAACAATAACTCACTGTCAGTGTCAAAGATTCCTGATTTAAACTGGCAAACCAGTCTCAAATCAGCTACTGGTTTGTTGCCTAAAGTATACATTGTCCAACAGTTACAACACCCAAGCATAAGAAAGAAAAATGTTCTTAAAGGGGAAAAATGCTAATGATCCATGTTTAGCAAATGGAATTTAGTGGGAAAGCATACAGCAGAGAGGAGGCTGGATCATGAAACTGAAAAGTTTTTTGTGTTTAAGAATCGAAGGCTATGTATATTGTGAATTAATAACTAATAACTGGATATGAAGATTTTCTTATTTTCAACTTTATGACCTTAACGTTTAAGAGTCTACAACAGGGGTGTGTTTCCCAGTTGTGTCATTAACAATGTGTTGGTATTTCAAAAGTTTAGTAAAAAATGTAAAGAACATATGCAAAAAGTAAAGCAAAAGCTTGTGGTTAGAGTCATAGTTTTATCTTAGAGTATGAGTATGAGTTTATTGAAAGAGTATGAATTTAGTAAAACAAGCATCATAAGATGTAAAGCAATCTATATCTTTATGTGACAATTATTATTTGATAATGCTTTATTTGTTGTTATAATGAAAAAAAAAATGTTTTCAGCAGTCTAACATGACTGAGAATCAAATAAGGTGAAGCTTTACTGATAATATGAACATGAATTTCAGCACAACACAGCTTTAGTTCAACACTGAAGTAATTATAAAGCTTGATTATACTATTTTATGCTAATAATAAATAATATTGATGGTAACCACTGACTTCCATTAAGGGGTGAAAACACATTGCAAGCCAGTGGTTATAGTCAACTCCCTGGTTATGAACATTTTAAAAACATTCTTCCTTTGTGATCAGAAAGCAGCTCATATATGCTTGGAACAAGTGGAGGTTGAGATCATGCTGAATTAAAAATTTGGGATGAACTACCTTTAAGATATTGTACTTTTCTATCTATGAATAATCCCTCAAATATTATATAAATTAATATTTAAAACTTTGATTCATATTTTGAATCAATGAATTTTCAATCTGATAATTATTCAATATATTTTTAAAATGAAATAAAAGCACAAAAAAGCTCCAAAAATGTAAAGCGCGTCAGATCTTTTTATAGTCTTACAGTTTGTGTTCACTGGAGGTTTGCTTTTTAATCTAAGTGAGAGAAATAGAGTAAAGCAGGCCACTTCACACGTGAAAGGTGGTGTGTACATGTGTGTGCGCGTGAGCAGCTCTTCCTTTCTCCTGCCCAGTCACTTGCTGTCCTTTTAGGGACTCCAGAGGCTAGTTAAAAGGTGTCTGATTCTCACCATGAATCTAATTAGATCCTTGACTGAGGTCTTAACATTTCCTCGGAGAGAGGAAAGAGTGAGAGAGAGAGAGAGAGAGGGACAGAAAAGAATTGTTCAGAAAGGAGAGAAAAGGTGCTAAAACAGCAACTCGTTTCTCCCTCCTACGAGTCGCCACCCCCATCCAACCGGCCCCCTCTGAAGAAAAACAAAGACCAGCAAGCTAATGAAGTTGGTAATTAAGAGGCTTCTGTCAGGCACAATGGGTAATTAGGAACTTGCTTCCCTTGGGTGTTAGTGGTCCAGTCTCATCAGTGCTAGGGCCTGCGGTCTGACCAGGAACACTGGGCTCTCAGACCCTTCAGAAAAATGGAGAGAAACGCTAATTTTCACCTCGGTCTGACCTGAATCTGTTATATCTCCCCCGCTAGCTATTCAGCTGTTTTTCCCACATTTTGAATCTCAGTTTGCAGAGATGTAAACTTGTTAGTTGGCAAATGGAGAAAGCTGCGTAAAAGAGCAGGTGCGGTTCAGTTGGACCTGTTTAAAGTGGCTTTATTTACATCTGAGATGTGTTTTGTTGGTGAAAGAGGCTCATAATTCACAGCTATAAGTGCTGGCAGCCTAGCTACAATTTGTAATTGGTTAGCAATTACAAATTAATTGAAAAAGTTCTTAGTAATCTAGTAGATTACATAGTTTAGGTAATATAATCTCACAACTTTTGAGCTAACCTGTTTATCACATTGATCTGATTTGGATTTTCTTGTTCCATCGGCTTAGTTCCTTTATTCATCAGGGGTTGCCACAGTGGAATGAACTGCCAACTTATCCAGCATATGTTTTACACAGCGGATGCCCTTCCGTACTGGAAAACATACACACTTATTCACACACATACACTACGGCCTATTTAGTTTATTCAATTTACCTATATCGCATGTCTTTGGACTGGGGGAAACCCGAGCACCTGGAGGTAACACACGGCAACACAGGGAGAACATGCAAACTCCACACTGAAATGCCAACTGAAACAGCCGGGATTCAAACCAGCAACCTTGTTGCTGTGAGGCAACAGTGCTACCACTGAGCCACCACGATGCCCCCTTTTCTTGTTCCATATAACATACAGTTCATTATTTGGTATTAACAATCTGAAGAGGATTAGACATCACATTACACAGGTTTCCAAAAAGCTTAACTAAACTTAATTAAATTATAGAAATGTAAAAAAAAAAAAAAAAAAAAAAAAAATATATATATATATATATATATATATATATATATATATATATATATATAAAGAATACAAAACACTTATGAAATGTGGTGCACATCAATGTAAGTAGCAATGCAAACCAGAAAATGTAAGAATTAGAAAATATATAAAAAAAAAATTCCTAATTATTTACTGTGTATTATGTAATAATTATACAGAAAGTTACAATATAAACAACAATATAAAATATATCTGCTTATAAAAAGACTTATTTTGGAATCTGATTACATTATGCCCAATGATATATAATACTACCCAGCACTGACCATTATCAATAAAAGATCTGCAATAATGCTCAGATTTCTGTTTGCATATTATGTATGAAGAACTGTGATGTTGTGCAATGCATTAGTATTTGAACCTCCCTGTGTTAATAGATGAGCCATAGTGAAGCAACCCTTCGAGCAGCCCGGCCCACTCAGCATTCTGCGGGAACAGAGCTTTGCTCTAATTAGCACGTTTACTTTAGATTGCTTGACTGTGGTGCGGATAGAGAAAGTTCACTTGGCCTCAATTAAGCATATTTATCTCTGATTATCTCACGGTACGATTTCTGCCTGGGCAAAGAGATTATTTTAAAGAGGTGGCGATATGCGGGAGGGATGAAATATTCAGAAGACGTGATGTCTTTCAGAGCAGAAGAAGGAAATGAAAGATTTAGAAATTGAATCAGCTAAAAAAAAGTTTAAAGTGAAGCTAATTTGTGGACTCCTGACTCTGATGTGTGCACTTACACAGTTGATTTTTTTGTTGCCTTGCATTTTAATCCAAAGAGCCTAAATATAAGATGACACCAGGAATATATTGACAAGAATAATATATAATTAAGCAAGAAGAGATTTTTTTTTTGCTCAATGCTCCATTGAACATATTTGTATGCCTTTGTGTTATTTGGTGCCCACTTTTCAACAGCTAACTATGCTCCACCTGCTCCACTGATGTGTTATTTGCCACTAAAGGGTGTGAGGGTGCTTTTACCACCTGAGGCACAAAGTAATGGTGAAAAACACTCACTAGTTGTGTGACATTGGTTGCAGCATAATACAAAAACTTCCTGATTATTCTAGGCTCTAAATAGCCAGAGACAACAAACGAAGTCACTTATGCAGTTGTAACTAATTAGCCACATCTTAGTTGTGTACAGGCAAATAACAAAAGCCACATGTTAATTTATTCTTAAGAGTACTTAGCTTGAACAACAAACTTGAATATAAAGGTTCGAAAAGCGGGTTTTTACAGCGATGCCACAGAAAAACCATTTTTGCTTTTCCAAAGAAAAATTCAATCAGCGGTTCTTAAAAGACCCATTTTTTTCATAGTGTGAATAAAATCTTTTTTAATTGAATTAAATTTAGTTATTTAACAGGGACATGCATTTTTTGTTACATTAATCTCTAAAGGAAAGATGCGTTGTGCCAGGTCTTACATGGTTGCTATTTTCCACCTGCAGTCCCTGGACAGGTAAATCTTAAAACAATCAAAGAAAAAAAAAAAAAACTGTAATAATAATAAAAAATTATTTTAAAAATAAAATCGCCAATTTAAAACATGCAGACACAATCACATACAGACTAAACACAGACAAATCAAACACAACACTCAGTGTGTACAAATTTGATTTGACAAAAACCACCTCCTGGTCAGGTGTGAAAACGTCTTGTAGTTTGTGCATGCGAATAATTCTGTTGGAAGAGTATTCCATAGACTTGTGGCTTTATAAGAAAAAGAGGATTGGCCTCTTACCATGGAGCGTGTAGTTCAAGATATTTTCTCTGATGTAAGAGTTAAAAATCTTAACGAAGGAGCAGAAAGATTATGAATTATTTTTAAAACAAAATAAATATTCATTCATTAATTATCTTTTCGGCTTAATATTCATCAGGCGTCGACTTATAGCGGAACGAACCGCCAACTTATCCAGCATGTTTTATGCAGTAGATGCCCAGCCGCAACCCAAAACTGGGAAACACCCATACACTCTTACATTCACAATCATACACTATGACCAATTTAGCTTATTCAATTCACCTATACTGCATGTCTTTGGACTCTGGGGGAAACCAGAGAACCTGGAGGAAACCCACGCGAACACAGGGAGAACATGCAAACTCCACACAGAAATGCCAACTGGAATATTGGAATGTTGGAATATTTAATCATATTATTAAAACTCAAAAAGCTATGTTTTTCACACATTACAGCGATGGGAGTTTTTTTTTGCATGAATTTTAAGTGCTTTCTTGTATAATGATTCCAGGGGTGTTAAAGATGCTTTACATGCCTGGGACCAGCTCGTTATACAATATATTTTTGATCTAATGAAATTTTATTGACACTAAGAAATAAATGTTTCTGTTGACTGAAAGGTTCTTTTGGAAACCAAAAATAGTTTTACTTTAAACAAACTTCTGTGCATTGGAACCACTGATACAAAAAAGAACCTTTAAATTTAAGAGTGAAGGTCAAAAAAAAGAAAGAAAAGGTGTATATATATTTATTTGTTGATGCTCAAGATAACCTCTCCCTGGCCAACAGTTATGGTGATGATATAACTTCCTGTTTTCATATCAAACTTCAGCTCTTACAGTATGTTGACCTCATTACACTCAGACAAGCCAGCTAATAACACAGCTTACATCTTTGTCAGAGCTCAGCACTTAAACCAGCATGGCTTAACTAAAGACTCTCCAAAAGACACAGTGTAAACGGTATCCTGATTGGCTGGTTCCTTTGATCCAGTCATGCACTTTCGCATTCCTGAAAACCGTTTACACTGTTTAGACTGGAAGTGTCCTGCTGCAAGGCACAGCACCTGTGGTTTGAACCTGTGACCTCTCATCTAAAAGCAGCTGCTGAAGTTCCCTGTACCTCCTGGTCAGCGCAGGGATCAGCGTGGACAGACAGCTGCATATCTCCTCATATCCGGTTAGACTCCTTGTCATCTTGGACGGTGTATCCAGCCCTGAAGATATGTCACCTGTGCTCAGGTAAAGACAGTGAAGGCTATCAGTAGTATCAAAACCAGACATATGAATGTATGTATAGACACATAAACTCACATGATTTAATAGACATAAACACACTAGTGCGCAAAACATGTTTGTGGTATGCAGTAGTGCTTATTCCCTGCATGGGTATGTGCATTAAATTTGTGCACAATCACAATCCATTTGTGTTGGGACAACATGAAGAAATTAAGCTATCTTATTAGTTTTTACAAATTTAAGTCGATTGAACATAAAACAATCAAGTTTTAAAACCAAAGGAATTGTGTTGTTTCAGCTTATTTTAAATAAGTAGTTCGAACAAACAAACATCATTTGTAAGTGCATGTTTTTTGTGACTGCTAAATATTGTACTTAGCAAGCATTTTTTATTTTTTAAGATGCCTAATAGATGTCTAATAGACATCTAAACATAGTCGTCTTGACTAAAACAAGGCTAAATTTGAGCTGTCAGTGAAAATCTAATAGACGTCTAAGAATAGGCCAAAACTAGACTATAGACAGCAAATAAACAGAAATGAATGACTGCACATATAAAGTCTGTCTAATCTGTCTATTTGACGACTAGTCTAGTTTTGGGCTATTCTATTAGTTTTTCACTGACAGATCAAGTTTAGCCTTGTTTTAGCCAAGCTGTCTACATTTAGATGTCTATTAAACGTCTATGAAAAACAAAATTATTTGCTGGGTAGTTAAACAGCGAGTTATGAAATTGTTCAGGAAAGAGATGCACCCTTTTCTGCTAATTCACAAGTGCACCTGTTTTTGTAAAAATGGTTTACTAATTGTCCCCACCCCTTCCCCAAAAAACAAAATAAATAAAAAGATGTTTGTTGTTGTTGTTAAACTGTGGTAACCACAAACCAACAATGCGTTTGCTATATTTGTAGTTAAATTGTGGCTATTAAAATGGCAATCAATCTGCAAAAAACACAATTGCTACATAAATTTTTTTTTTCATAAGGTGTCATTTCTGCTAATGTAGGATATTTGTTGCCAGTGTAATAATTTAACTAGTTGCTTTCACCCTTGCATGTTGTTAAAATGTGTAATAGAATTAGCTTTGAGATAGAGGAAGTTACATGAATATTTAACATTTTATGCTAAACAAACCAGTGCACAGTTAAGCTACTGTTATATCTAATTTTTAAACAGTGTTACTTTGTTTTAGCATGGACAGTTATGTGACTACCTTGAAACCGGCAACAGCATGGTGACTTCTGATAACTGATGATGACAGCGCCCTGCTGCTCTCTCCCGCGTTTCTTCATTGGCGCGAGACGTCCGTGTAGTTCGCAGCGCCCTCTGTTGGTGAAATTAATCATGATCGTTGTTCAGAGCAGCGTACATGGGAATTTTGCAATGTATTTACAGCGCGTTTAAACCATAATATACGTTTTTATTTTGTGTTTTTGCCAAACGTGCTGGAACATTTATAGAGACAGCTCCAACAGGACACCAAAACTTGGACTGTCCCGGAAAAACCGGGATGTCTGGCCAACCTAACATGAAATTCCTTATTGTTGAGGTAATTTTCCTCAGTCCTGGAGGGCCATGTCCTGCATAGTTTAGCACCAACTTCCTTCAACACTCCTCCCTGGAAGTTTCAAGTACACCTAGATTAGCTGGTTCAGGTGTGTTTACGTTAATTGGAGTTGGAACCAAAATATGCAGGACACCGCCACTCCAGGACCGATTTTGGACATTCACCAGTGATAGAAAGCTGTTTAACGTTAGGTTGCAGTTAACCTAAAAGTCTTATTTGTAGCAGACACCCACAAGAAGAAGACGAATAAAAAGTAAACTACTTCTTTGCCTTAACAAAACTCATAACGTTAACGTTACCTGCTCGTGTGTACCATTAGCTTTTCGCCCGCGCGTCCACGCGAATAACGTACATTTACTTTTAATGTTGCGTCTGGGTATCCGTAGTACCATCGTTTTACATTCCCGCAAAACACTTGAGTGGTAAACATAAGTTTAACTTCAATGGAGGGATCGGAATCAAGCGATGTAACCTCAAAGGATAACGGAAAATCTGTCACACTGGTGAGGTTAGTGTCAGTTTGTTTTTGACTGACAGCTGAATAAGCAAGATAAGCGGCTGCTTAGGGCAACAGGAAATCTGAGGGCACCCAAGTAAATAACTATAAGTATAAACTATACCTATAAATTATATACTGTATAACATCATTTTCTGATAAATTTTGTTTTCTGATAAAAAAGTTTAATGTTTATTACATCTACTCCAATGTATCCCCCTCCTCAATCATAGAGAAGTCCAGCAGTCAAATTAAGTATTTAAGATTTAGTCAAATTAAGATTTAGTTTTAAAAACAAAATATTTTATGTTTTATTTTTAGTTGTGAATTTGTTTTAAGGAAACAAATGATTTAAAAAGTTTGACAAGATGCTTTACATGTTGTTATTATTATTTAGCATTAAGACAAAATTTATAAAAGGAGTGATTGAGTGATATAAGAGAAAAAATAGAAAAATAAATACATTTAAAATAAATTAAAATAGAAAAGGTGCATTTCAGAACTTTTGGGCCCCATGGCTGGAATTACTTAGGGCCCCTAAATCACTAAATCCGTCACCGGTGAGAAATTCATTATTTATTTATTTAGTAATAAAATTGTGCCATTCAATGACAGAGCAATTTCAGCATTATGGTTGTGACATTTGCAGTTAAAACTCAAAACATAAATTCACAGAGAAAGTTATGTTAACATTATTATTGAACATTTTATTAAACTATTTTTAAAAATTTGTTTACATTTTAAAAAGTTATGGGATCAGAAAAAATATCAATCTGTAATATACTTTTAATATAATCTGTTTATACTTTAAATGAAAAAAATAAGCATGCATTATGGATGTGACCAAAAAAGTCTGCAAGTTTAAAGTAGACAACATTGTAGAAATTCTGTGAATTAAACTGCACAACCCAAAAGAAACAATAATAATCAAAAAGGATTAAGGCTTGGCTCACTATAGAACAAAAATGATTGATTTTATTTTGTTTAACATTTTTGTATTTATGAGGAACAAAGCTTCGTTTTGTATGTTATGGATGTGAAATTGCCACTTGTGTGACTGGTAAATCAAATATAATTGTCTAAGAACATTTTGAGTATTTTTACAGTACTATAAAATACAAGCCTACAAAAAAACCTAGAAAGGGTTTCGCTATTTTGGTAAAAACATTTTTTTTTTCATGGCAAGGTTGGCATTTGCATGGAATTGCTCGACAGACAATGTTAATACACACTTTGCATACAGAACAGTTGTGTATAGTGTAACTGGAACCAAAGGCTGTTTTAAATATTTGCTTGTTTTGACATTTGATCCTCTCTCATTTAAATGTTTTTCTTCCATATCTAATTTTGACTGGGTGTTTTCAGAACTTGAATGGGTGTTTTGTTTATTTTTACATTTCTTCTTAAAACACCACAGACAACAAAACATTTGTAAAATGAAGGCTAATATTTAGAAAAATCAGCTTACGGGCCAGTCTACCAGAAACTTACATTATCTGTCCCTGAAATAAAAACTTAAATACAGTGAATGAAAAGTATTACATCCCAGAAATGTCTAAAATGGGCTGATGGTTGATTTCTGTGAGTTGTTCTGTAAAGGAATATGTCATTCATTTGGTTCTCAGAGTTTTGTTCTTTATTAAAACACTTCACAAATTTACTAACTCTGTCATTGTCCTTGTCCTCATCCCACATTGATCCTACAGCTTTAATAGTTTTGTAATGCTAAAAACTGTTATTTAGGAAAAAAAACTTCAGTAATTGCAAGTTTAAGTTGTTATCATTTACATCAATTGATTAAAAACATAAAATTATAATTAATTCTACAAATAAATAATATTTTACAATTTTCCTTATGTTTCTGCCGGTCACATTTGCATTAAATTTAACATAATGCGTCCAATACACCTTTAAGGCTATGACTCGGAAGTGACATTTTTTGATGGAGAAGCTGACAGTGCTCAAGGATGCGTTCTATCATTGAATTGTACGATTTTATGCTTGTTTTGTATGATTTTTGAGGATGACAGGTCAGGCCCGGTCACATTTTTTATAAGTGAAAATGTACATTTCTGGTAATTGTACTTTTACCCCCAAAAAAGTCTTAAATTCAATAAAATATAGTCTTGTTTGTCTTATATTAATTTAAACAGGTCTTCATTTTCCTTCGTTTATGTAAAGCTACCCATTCGATCCCACACATAATTACCAACAAAACAAAACTTTCAGCAAATCTCTATTTATAACTAATATTATAACAGTCTGTTGTGCATGAATTTAGTTCATTAAGTTTTTTAAGTGTTTATTTTACAAAAAAATTCTGCTTGGCCATTAAAAAATTCTTAGCATTTAGCCCTATTTAAGTCTAAAATTTAATTCTTGCTGGTCTTAAAAAGGTCTTAAAAAGTCTTAAATTTGACTTGGTGAAACCTGCAGAAACCCTGATTTGTAACATATTTCTGTTAGACCTTTTACACTTAGTTACATTATTAGTGTACTGCAGGATAGCACGATTGCCTCACAGCAAGAAGGTCGCTGATTTGAGCCCCGGCTGGGTCAGTTGGCTTTTCTGTGTGGAGTTTGCATGTTCTCCCCGTGTTCCCCACAGTCCAAAGACATGCGATACAGGTGAATTGAATAAGCTAAATTGGCTGTAGTGTGTGTGTGTGTGTGTGAGAATTAGTGTATGGGTGTTTCCCAGTGTTGGGTTGCGGCTGGAAGGGTATCCGCGGCGTAAAACATATGCTAGATGAGTTGGCGGTTCATTCTGCTGTAGCGAGCCCTGATTAAAAATAGGACTAAGCTGAAAAGAAAACGAATGAATAAATGAATGACATTATTGGTGATGTATTAGAGTGTAATATGTCTAGGACTCAAGTAACCAAACCAACTGAAATGAAAAGACAAAAGATTAAACCAAGTAATAAATGATTATATAGAAAAAAGAGACATTTTGTACAGATTTGTATTAAGCAGAACACACAGAGCAGCTTTTGTAAAGCAGTGAATCCACGTGTCAAATCAGAATCTCACTTTATTTCGTGAGTTACAGCGAATAGCCAAATTACTTGCAGTCCGTGTGAACAGAGGGAAATGTTCTAATAAAGATCCTGGTCTGCTGGTCTTGACTACATGACAGATTAAAAATAGAGCCTGTGTTGGGAATTCTGTCAGTTTCTCAGCAGGTGCCTGACAGATCTCTGAGCTGGGCTCGAACAGATGCCTCCAGCACCAGAAAACTTCCTCCTCTCACATCACTCTGTGTCTCAAATTGCTTTGAGTGAGCGGGTGAGAGCATTGCTTTCGTGGGGGTTCATACCTCATCGTCCGGCCTCGACCCTGCACCTCTCAGCGCCACAGGCAGGGGGGAAGATAAAGAGCCCCGGCCTGCCTGGCTGTAGGAATCCTAAATATTAGTGGCAGTAAATCAGGCCTCTATGGCCCTATGGGTAGCTATTATCTTTTTCTCACTAATAAATCCCTCTCCATCACTGATAAGCCAGTTTGCCTCCCTAACCTCGCAGAGGAAGAAAAAAGAGAGAAGGAGAGGTGTTTTTAACGAGGAGGGAGGAAGACAAGAGACAGAGGTGAGCTGGTGGTGTTGAGGTGGTGCTTTGGTCTGATGATGACTAAGATGATCTGGGTTTGTTTAATGTTTAAGCAACATTAGTTTAGTATGAGGGAAATATGAGTGTTGCCAAGTTACATGATGAACTCAAATACAAAATATTCTTTGACATGGCATATGTCACTGAATATAATATACAGTGCTCAGCATAACTGAGTACACCCCATTTTGAAAATGAATATTCGTATCAATTTCCCAGTGAATATAGGCAATAGATTTTGGTGCATTTAAACAAAACAGAATTATTTAACAGATATATTTATTAAAAAATATTTTATTCACCAAGCATGTTGAGAAATTGAAAGATAATACAATTAAATTCAAGCTAAATGTTGCAAAAAAATTACAACCTACAAAATTTCAACTAAATTTTTCAATTGTTTTGCTTCTCTTGAGTTTTCCTCCTTTTTAAAATTTTTATTTATTATTTTTCTATATAAATGGTTCAGTGTCTGTGACTTTGAAACCAAAATATTCCCATGTTACCAATGCTATTTTATTTTGATATTAATTAGTCTATCAATGCTTCTGATGCAGCAGCCATCATTCCACTTGTCAATGCTTTACTGTTTGTTTTCTTTTTTTATTGTGGCCATAGTTTGGTTGTGCAATTCTGATTGGGCAGAATGAAATTTCATGGCATGAATAGGCAGAGTGATCGGTGTCATTTTAATGGCGTCGACAAACTTGGTTGGTAAAAAGGTGCACAACCAACAGGAACCAACCAACAGTATCTGAGATTTTCTCTAAAATTACTAAGTACAAGCGTGAAAGCGAAAGATTAAAGCAGTGTACTAACCCGCTGACTGCCTGGACCCGCTGTCTCGAGCGCATGACAGTGTGTGTGTGATGTGTGTTTTCGGATGGGAGGGCTGTTCAGAAAGCTAGGTGAAATGCCAGAGTGGATGTAAATCGTTTTCGTTCTAAAATGGCATTTAAAAACTAAGACGAATTAGTGTAAATAGGGCCTCAGTGTGTATTTTTCGCGAGCGCATTTGTGATGAGGGCGAGTCTATCGGTCATCGGCAATGGATGATGGCATTGTCTATCGGCCCAACCCTAATTTATATATCAGCGACCTTCTTGCTCTCAAACGACAGTGCTACCCACTGCACCACCATGTCACCCTTCATTCATCCATTCATTCATTTTTTTTTCGGCTTATTCCCTTTATTAATCTGGGGTCGCCACAGCGGAATGAACCACCAACTTATTCAGCAAATGTTTGACGTAGCGGATGCCTTTTCAGCTGCTGATAATTAATTAATAATAATAATAATTATTATTATTCAAGTTTTTTTTTCATATTTAGTTTTTTTTCAATATTTACTTGGCATAATATAATATAATATAATATAGGCGACGCAGTGGCGCAGTAGGTAGTGCTGTCGCCTCACAGCAAGAAGGTCGCTGGGTTGCTGGTTCGAGCCTTGGTGTTTCTGTGTGGAGTTTGCATGTTCTCCCTGCGTTCGCGTGGGTTTCCTCCGGGTGCTCCGGTTTCCCCCATAGTCCAAAGACATGCAGTGCAGGTGAATTGGGTAGGCTAAATTGTCCGTAGTGTAAGAGTGTGAATGAGTGTGTGTAGATGAATGTTTCCCAGAGATGGGTTGCAGCTGGAAGGGCATCCGCTGCGTAAAAATGTGCTGGATAAGTTGGCGGTTCAATCCGCTGTGGCGACCCCGGATTAATAAAGGGACTAAGCCGACAAGAAAACGAATAATATAATATAATGCAGATGCTTTAATACATGAATTCAGGAATTTTAATAGTTCTGCAATTTGATTTTTTTTCTTTTACAGGCGTGATATTTAAACCCAAGCAAGCTGTGAGACCTCTGATAATCCAGATACCAACAAACATCCACACAGTGATTGATCTGCTAGATCAACCTTCAACTAAACTGGTGATTCAACAGTTAGCCGCTCCTGGAGACAAGGTTAGAGAGGGTTGTGCGATGACAGGAGCCCATCTCTTTGATAAGAGTCATCTCTGATTGTATCTCCAACAGGTCGGGGTGTTTAAATGGCTTTAGCTGAGTTGTGGAGCAGGATCAGGCTGTTTATACCACAGATCTTTACATGCACTTTACTCAGTGATAAGCTACTGATAGCAGATACTCAACGACTCCCTAGTGTAATACACATAGAAAGTGCCTTTTCTGTTATTATACCAATGACGTGTTGCATTTGTATACATTACCGGTAATATTCTCATATCCAAGTGGTGAGCTCTAATTACAAAAGTGATTACAAACATGTGCATATTTCAGTGAGTCCAGTATTATTTCCAAGCCTATTTGCCACCTTATTAAGTGTAATAATAGTGTACAGCTAACAAACAGCAATTACCGGAAAAGGCAGCATACCACTGAGAACTGCTTTTTCTTCACGTACTGGCGAGACTGGACCCGCTTTCACTGCAAAGACTTAAGTTTAACCTCATTAAGAAAGCACACACTAGATACATAATTATTCCTCTGAGAATAGGCCTCACTAATACAAATTAGAGTGATAATGAAGCCACTGAGACTGGTCATTGCTGCTCCCTGAGCATCATGTGCAGTGAACTATTATCTAGAATTAGAGCGTTTGTTTACACTCACAGCTAAAAGCCTTTTCGCCAATGTCCACTCATTTACGAACACTGGCTGCAGTGTGTGCATTTTATAAGGTATTCATTTAAAGATAGAGTTTAAATTAATGAACTAACATTCTGAATGTTTATTTAAATCTCTGGAAATTCCAAACCCAGGTATTTGGTAAAAACAAAATGCTGCATGGAACCCAAAGGCTTGTTTGTGGAAAAACCCATGAGCAAAGTAGTTTCCTTCCCAAATTCAGTGCTTCTAAAAACGTTCAGCATAACTGTACCTGTGCTGTTCACAATACATCTGGCCTTTACGTGACAAGTCGATTTAGTGTACTACTTCAAAAGACGTCTAAACGTCTCCTTGAGGCAAGGAAATTGTTTGCCTTTTTTTGATGGTGCAATACTGTCTGCAGCATGGACCATACATCTGGGTTATTTCTGCATTCCTTCCTAGATCAGGTGACATGAAGAGTGGTGAAAGGCTTCTCCATCATGTCATATCTCAAACTCTTCTGCCTCTTCATAAGCAACACCTGAGCCGGTGCAGCTTTATACATTAGAGTATAATCTTCTGCAAAATTTGGAGACTTTTTTTCTTATTTATTTGTTTGACTGAGAAAAAAACACACAATGATAAACAATTAAAAATATTGTTAATAAACAATAAAAATAGTATTATTAAAAATATAATAATAATAATAATATATAGATATATTTACACACACATACACACACACATTATTTATTAGTCAAATAAAACACAAGTAAACACATCATGCAGATGTTAAATTAAGTCCTTTATTAATTAGAGAAAACAAAATCTACAGCTACATAGCCCTGTTATCCACCCTCCTCCCCATTAAAACACAACTTAACTCTGGTGTATCACACTAATTTCTCTGGTGTATCACACCAAGTTCAATTTCTCTAGCCACACCCAAGCCTCATTACAGCAATCAAGAAATTACTTAAATGAGTCCTCAAACAGGAAGTAGACCAAGAGATCCTTAAAAGCTAAACATTGAAAACATGAGAAAAAAAAGAACACACAAAGATTTACCAGTCTGGGAAATTATATCAAGCCATTTCTCACCAGATGCGGATGAAGCGTCAAGCATGAGTGATTTTCATGTTAAGTCAACGCAAAGCTGCGAATAGACATCTTGCAGTGCGATTCGCATGAATAAGGTGATGCAAATCACGCAGATCGATTGAGTTGGAAAATCTGAACTTCAGCGGACATTCACGCCGCATTAACCAATCGGGAGCTTTCTCTAGTTGGGGCTTGATTATGACGTAGTGCCTGTTGTTGGTGTCCCTGAGAGAAATCCTTTTTCTGACACTGGACAACAGCTAATTAAACTGGGCTTGGCTCAGTCGAAAGCACTGCTGAAAGCTTTCATCATCCAGGTATAGTTTCTGGAGGAGTTGATGAACTCACAGTGCTGGGTGCACCTCAGAAAGGATCTAGTTGATTCAGACATGGCGCCAAACGAATCTACGCTGTTTTTTAGCCTTCCTAAAGCACACACACACAGCACATCTCAGTAAAATCCATGTTAGGCATTTAGCAATGAAGCTACAGTCATCGGACAGGCAGCAGCCCCACCGATGATGCAAGTCTGTGTCTATTGTGAAGTGAATTTCATGCGTGAATAAAGCAAATTTGACACGCGAATGAAGCAAGTAAACTCAAAATGTTCATGCATCTATTTATGCACGGATAGCGCGATTTATTTGCATGTGCCGCATCTGGTGTGAACACAGCATAAAGCTTTAGGATTTCAGCGAACCACAGTGAGAGCCAATTTTGCTATTACAAATGCAATTCCGCTGCAGTGACCCCGATTAATAAAGGGACTAAGCCGAAAAGAAAATGAATGAAGAAAATGGCAAAAACAGGGAACAGTGGAGAACATTTCCAGGAATGACTGGGTGACCAAAATTACCCCAAGAACTCAGCAACAACTCATCCAAGAAGTCACAAAAGACCCCACAACAGTATACAAAGAACTGCAGATCTCACTTGCCTCCTTTAAGGTGTTCATGACTCCTCCATAAGAAAGTGAAAAATGGTTTGCATGGCAGGGTTCTAAAAGGAAAACCACTGAGCTCATCTCAGTTTCACCAGAAAACATCTAGAAAAAAATTACTCTGCGTGACAAGAACTACAAAAGCTACAAAAAATTAGGTTTTTGGAAGGTGTATATCCAATTATGTGTGGCATAAATGTAACACCGAATTTCAGAAGAAGGACATCATACCAACAATAAAATGCAGTGGTGGTGGTAGTGTGAAGGTTTTGGGTTGTTTTGCTGTTTCAGGACCTGAAAGACCTCAAAAGCACACCAGCAAGTCCACTTCTGAATGGCAGAAGAAAAACTAAGCAAAGACTTTGAAGTTGTTTAGTCAAAGTACTGACCTTAATCTAATTGATATTCTGTGGCAGACCCCTAAAAAGGCGGTTAATGCTTGAAAACCTTCCAATGTGGCTGAATTACAACAATTTTGCCAAGATGAGTGGGCAAAAATTCTTCCACACCACTGTAACAAACTCATTGCAAGTAATCGAAAATGCTTGATAGTAGTTGTTGCTGCTAAAGGTGGCCCGACCAGTTATTAAGTACAGGGGCAAACACTTTTTCACAGAGGGCTTAATTTCAAAACGGCATGATGTGTTTACTAGTGTTATCGTTGACTAATATTTAAAATAGTTTGATGATCTGAAACATTAAAGTGTGACATATGGAAAAAAACATGTATAATATTAATATATAAATATTATAAAAGGTTGTAATATTTATTTTAAAAATGGTTATGTAGTTTATTTTTATGTAAAATAATATTAGTTAATAAAATTTCAACATCTTTTAAAATGTAATTTATTCATGCATATTAAAGCTGAATTTTTCAGAAGCATTTAGCCATTTTCATTTCTTGTTATTTTCTGTGTTTAAAATGGCTGTGCTAGTAAATATGTTTTAGGGTGTTTTTTTCTGGATTCTTTGATTAATAGAAATTTTAAAAATATTTAGAAAAAAAAACGACATTAATATCAAAATATTTCTTAATAGGTGACGCAGTGGTGCAGTAGGTAGTGCTGTCGCCTCACAGCAAGAAGGTCGCTGGTTCAAGCCTCGGCTGGGTCAGTTGGCGTTTCTGTGTGGAGTTTGCATGTTCTCCCTGCGTTCGCGTGGGTTTCCTCCGGGTGCTCCGGTTTCCCCCACAGTCCAAAGACATGCAGTACAGGTGAATTGGATAGGTTAAATTGTCCGTAGTGTATGTGTGTGAATGAGTGTGTATGGATGTTTCCCAGAGATGGGTTGCAGCTGGAGGGGCATCCGTTGTGTAAAACATGTGCTGGATAAGTTGGCGGTTCATTCCGCTGTGGTGACCCTGGATTAATAAAGGGACTAAACCGACAAGAAAATGAATGAATGAATATTTCATAATAATTCATTTGCCAAAATGTCTTTCAAACATGTAATTTGTCTAAAACACGATTTGATTTAGTTTTTAGTTTTTGTTTTAGGCATCAGGAAAGTGCCATTTTTACTTTATGCCCATAAAATATGCCATAATTAATGTATTAAACTAATAAAAGTGATTCTCATCAGCTGTATTCAAGTAAACCTTAGTCAGTTTTAATGTATTTAAGTGTATCAAATGTAGTAAATAAAACAATACACAGCACTAATAAAGTAACATACCCACATCTAAAGGGCAGATCACTGAAACACTACAAGCCCTCAGAGAGACAGCAATCATACGGCATGTAAACCATATAACCTGTTCACAATCGCATTTCATAAATCGCTGCCTCTATTGCATTCCTGCTGCCTCGGCTGACGCTTTTTGCTCTGTACAGACCTGGCCTGGAGCCAAACTGCCTTCCGCGGTTTCACACATAACAACATTGCATCACTCAAAAATAAAGAATTATTTTAAAAGGGGCTCTTCTTCTTGGCTGCATCTCAGGCAAAACAAATCTCTGTGTTATGATAGGCCATGTTGAGCCGACTGCACCTGGCGGTTTAGTGTGGAGCGTGTTCACCGCGTTCTCAGGGGCCACACTCTCAGGTCACGGCCCCTTATAAAACAGTACATCAGGAGAATTAGGAGCCTGACATGAGAGACAACCCACAAAGGGTTTTAATCCTTTGAAGGAGCTTGACATTTTTACCCAAAGGTTGATCAACCCCAAAGGGTGCTAATAAACCACAGTGACGAGTGACGAATGGAAATTGAGTTCTCCATCCGCAGTTTTGCTGTGAAACACAACAGATTAGAAGCATAAAGGCCATGCACTTAAAAAAAGGGTTCATCACATTTAAAAAAAACAGGGCTTGTTCATAAAGAAACAGATAATCAATTTCTTGTGTGGTCCAAAAAAAGTTAAAACAACACAAACCAAATTAAATATTTCACTATTATACAGTCACGCATGACCAAAAGTGATATCTGGCTTAGGAAAACTAATATCGTCTCTCTTTATTTAAATGCATTAATGTTGTGCTGATCTAGATTTTATAAGCATATTCACTCTCTCAGTGGTTAGTACTTTCACCTCACAGCAAGAAGGTCACTGGGTTGAGTCCCGGCTGGGCCAATTGGCATTTCTATGTGCAACTAAATTGTTCGTAGTGTATGAGTGTGTGTGTGAATGTAAGAGTGTATGGGTGTTTCCCAGTACTGGGTTGTGGCTGGAAGGGTATCCGCTGCGTAAAACACATGCTGGAATAGTTGGCGGTTCCTTTCGCTGTGGCGAACTCTGAAATAGAGACTAAGCTTAAAGAAAATGAATGGATGAATGAACTCATTATATTTTTAATATTTTACTCATATTTGGGTTGTAAACATCCATCACTTTTAGTGTGTTTTGGAAAATGTAGAACTGTTATTTGTTCTTCGTGAGACAAGGTAACTCATATATTTTTCATAGTTTCATGATATCATTTATTTTGGGTGGAATCAACACAGTCATTACTGAATAAATTAGAATGTCATGGAGCTTGGCAATGTTAGATCGTACATTTTAGGACTGTTCACTTCTGATATGGCTTGATGTGTCTATGAAAATTAAGCTAAAAGACTTTTATAATGACAATTATATGTCATTTAATGGACACTTTAAAGGCTACATTCACATTGCAGGCAAATCGGGCCCAAATAGGAATTTTTTTGCCCAAACGTGACTCGGTTTTTGTCATGACACTGTAAAAAGCCCAAACCACATAGAATCTGAACATTTCAATTCTGATTTGTGCCATTTCATATGTGGAATTATATCAGCTACAGATCTGATGTTTTGCAATCCGACCGCAGTGTGAACTGTTATGTAGGAATTTATGTGACTTTTACCTAATTTTTGATCAACACGTCATTATTTACTGGTTTGTGCTGCAAACATCCTTTACTCCTCAGCGGCAAAGAAGAATATAACACAGGGCAAATACTTTACCAAAAATAAAGTTATTCATTTAAAATATTGTTTGAATGTCAACTGGCGCTTGTTAACCAAACATTAAGTATTAGCCTGTAACACCCTTCAAAAAGGATTGTTCAAATAGATTTAAAATACCAACATACTAAAATACCACATATAAAAATAATAAAATACTTGGGCCTACGTGAAAAAGCTATTCATTTATTCATTTTCTTTTCGGCTTAGTCCCTTTATTAATCAGAGGTCGCTACAGCGGAATGAACTGCCAACTTATCCAGCACATGTTTAACGCATGTTTTACTTCCAGCTGCAACCCATCACTGGGAAATGAAATAGCATTATTTCACTTAAATAATTATACATTAACAAAACTAAAAGTGGAAGAAAAATTGCGTGACAAGCCTTGTAACAGGTTAACTTTTTTTTTGTAGAAACTTTTTTCATTGTTAAGGACAAAATTCTTTAATAAGCCAGTAGGCAACGTTTTAGCTTCACTTTGAGTTTTGACTCGATACAGCCTATGTTGTTTAGAACAACAGTAGACTGGGTTATCAGACTCAGCGAATAATATAATTTGGCTGCTCATTAACCCTTGATGAGTTCACTACACTGGTGGTTAGAGAGACGCACACCTCGCTTGTCATTAATGACAATTTATCAGTGTTTTCAGTCACAAAAAACTTTAGACTTTAAAATTTTTGATTTCAAACACAGAAATACACATTAGAACCAGCAAAATAACCATTTGCAGTTCATAAAAAACATAGCGGCTGTTTAAAAATGACAATAATAATATTAAACATAATCTGACAACATGCTTTATTTACTTTATACAGCATACACAATTATGTGCTGTGTGTAGTTGTACTTTTAGGCATGCGGTCCGTTTAGGACCATGATCTGTTCACACTGGAAATCTGATATTGGCCACATTTATAACAACAGTGTGAACAGCTATGCAAAAAATCAGATCTGAGAAAAAACCTGATTTGAGCACTATGTTCACACTGCAGGCAAATGTGGCCCAAATCTGATTTCTTTGCACACCTGTGACTCAGATCTGTTTTTGTCTTGACAGTGTGAACAGCCTTAACTGCATGGAATCTGAACTTTTCAGTTTAGATGTGTGCCACTTTCATATGTAGTATTAAATCAGACACAGATCTGATGTTTTGCTCTGTGACCGCAGTGTGAATGGGTATGTAGGATTTCATGTGACTCCTCAGCGGCATAATAGAATAGCACACAAGGCAGATACTTTAGCACAAAAAGTTGGTTGTTCGTTTTGAAAAAAGATTTGTACGCAAAACTGGCGCTTGTTAACCAATTATTAACCATTAACCTTTAAAAAAAAATGTTTATTTAGAATTAACATTAAAATATGTCCATAAAATGTCAAATATAAAATGAATAAAACACAAAGGCCTATACAAAATAGCTATATTTCATTTAAATAACTAATACATTAACAGAATCAAATATGAAAGACTATTATTAAAAATATATGAATATATAAGTGAACAACTTTCATTAACCCTTGATGAGTTCACCACACTGATGGTCAGAAAGGTACACACTGCACTTGTTATAAATCACAAATGATCAGTGTTTTCAATTACAAGAGACTTATTTTAGGTTTCAAATAGCGAAATACACATTAGTAGTAGCAGAACAACGCTTTACAGTTCATAAAATACACCACGATTGTCTGTGAAAAGGGTAATAATCATATTAAACCTAATCTGGAAGCGTTCTTACTCAATTCATACAGTATATACATTATGTGCATAATTAATTACTTTTTCGTGTATGGGTCCGTTTAGGACCATGATCTGTTGAACAGCCATGCAAAAAAAATCAGATCTGAGAAAAAAAATTTTGATTTGAGCAGTAAGCCTTGCGGTGTGAACGAAGCCTAACGATCCGACCAAATTAAATTCTAGTTTAACTTGAAGAAATTATATGTATCAAAAATAAATGTAACTGATATTTACTATTTACTCACCCTAAAGTGGTTTCAAACCTTTATTCTGTTGAGCATAAAATAGGATATTTTGAAGAAATCATAAAAACCTGTAACCATTGTCTTGATTAGAAGTGAAAACAAATACTATGAAGTCAGTGGTTACGTTTCTGGCTTTCTTTAAAATATATTCTTTTGTATTCAACAGAAAGAAAGAAACTCATAATCATTTGAAACAAGTAACATGAGAGTAAATGATGATCTTTTTAAACTTAACTGCAGGAAAAAATTAAACGGGGAGTAAAATATATATAAAAAAAAAAAAAAAAAAAAAAAAAAAAAAAAATATATATATATATATATATATATATATATATATATATATATATATATATATATATATATATATATATATATATATATATATATATAATATACAAGTATAGTGAAATAAATCATATACTTGAAGATTAGCAGTAGTTTCTCTTTATTGTCAAACAATTTTATCAACCAAATTTAGTGTTGTTTTTTATCTTCCCAATATAACAGCCCTCATATTTTAATGATTTACTTAAACTTCAAGGGTCATTAAAAGCAAATATCGTCTCTTCCAGAAATCACTTTCGGCCACTACTGTATAAACAGAGCAATTAAATGCACCAACTGTGTGTTTCTCTAACAGCCACAAAGCCCTAGTTCCAGGGAAACTCCCTCATCTGATAGCATCTCTGGACTCCTCAGAGAAGGTGAGTGCTACATTAAGTGGGTTATATATTTTCTCTGGACAGCTCTTTCTAAGTGAAGAGGAGTAAAAGAGCTGATTTTGGCCAAAGGCAGAGATAAGCTCTAGGGGGTTGTGCAGGTTTAGAGCGAGCGTTTGGACGATGACTCAAACCCAGCAATCAGTGGCCAATCTTGGGTGCTGTTTAGTGGCTTCTAAGATCTATTAAACTGGCCCTAATTTCCCCTGTTGGAGTGGATGTGTTAGCTGGGTGGAAAAAGGCTGGAGGGGTGGGATGTTTGAGTTTATATCTGAAGATTGGTGTTCACCACACAGCACCCTCTACTGCAGGGGAAGAAGCGATTGAAATAAAGGGGAAAAGAGGAAAGGATGAAAGATAACTCACACCACTGAGGTCCTGCTGAGAGGAACAACTTGCACAGTGAGGGGTCTGACAGGGGTTGTCTGTCTTTAATGGAATAAAAATTGTATTTACAGGATACATTTACACAATGACAAAGTTGACAGTAATTGTTTACTTCACTACTATACTTAAATGGATAGTATAACCCAAAATTAAAATGTACTTACTATCTACTCACCCTCAAGTGGTTCCAAACCTGTTTGAGTTTCTTTATCCTGCTGAACACAAAAGAAGATATTTTAAAGAAAGCTGAAAACCTCATTGTAAAAGCAAACGCTTTGAAAGTCAATGGTTACAGATTTCTAGCTTTCTTCAAAATATCGTCTTTTGTGCTCAATTCGCTTGTTAATTTAATAGTGACATACTGTTTTCGGGTCCATGCAGCTACTGATTTGAATTGCGAAAATATTAGTTTATGACTACTCCCCCTATACAGTTTGATGGAGCGCTTTGACCCAGAAGCGGCTTCGCGTGACATCACACTTAACAAGCGAATAGAAAAAAGAAACTCAAAACCAGACAAAATTTTTGGGTGAACTGTCTCTTTTAAAGTCCCAATGAACCGGAAGCTGCGATCGGTATTTTTTTCGTATTGTGACGCAGTTCCTTGGGAAACTGAATTTTGTATGAGTAAACAGTGGCCGTGGCTTGTTTTTTGTTTTTGCGAGGTGAATGGATGTAGTAAAGTAGGCATTTCCAACACAATCTCATGGCAATTCATAACTTTTTGATGTAGTGGCTAATTCGTATGAATTCATACAATCTAATTCATACGATTTAGTACGATTTGCTCATCTCCCAATGAAGGTTGGGTTTAGTGGTGGGGTTAGGTGCCACGCCTCCTTTTTAAAATCGTACAATTTCGTACGAATTAGCCAATAAACTGACAAAATGTAAAATACTTTTCTCGTGAGATCTGGCTGGCATTTCATTCATTCAAAAAGATCAGGAAAGGGGTTTTAGAAGAGTTATTACAACCTAACAGACTCCTTCTGCTCACCATTTCTGTTCTTTTTGTTGAACAATCGTCAAGTATGTTGGCCTGGCCCATTACATCAAAATCACGTAATCCGATCATTTAACTGAAAACAAACAGGAAGTGCATTTTCAGATTTCGATTAAAGATTAAAAAGGCAAACAACTTTTTCTTTTTCTTAATGACAATCACAAATGAATTGTTCATTTTGTTCAGCTGGCAATGTGAGCTAACAAAATCAAATGGTTAGTTTTGATTTCTTGGGGAGTTATTAAAAAGTAATAAAACATTACCTAAACTGGATCCACAAAAACAACAAAAAATGCTGTATTATGCATGCTAGGTCACTTTGTAAAGAAAAACTACATGCCTGCGCACATATGGTCCTGTTGTCCACCATTGTTGTTTTGGTTGTGAAGTATGCTTACATGACTATATACATGTAATACATGATATCTACTGCTTTCACAAAATCACATTTTTGAAGTTTACACAGGGGTGACAATGGTAAACGTTTTAATAATTTGAATCTTATTGGAGTCACGGTGGTGCAGTGGGTAGCACGATCTCCTCACAGCAAGAAGGTCGCTGGTTCGAGTCCTGGCAGGGTCAGTTGGCATTTCTGTGTGGAATTTGCATGTTCTCCCCGTGTTTGCGTGGGTTTCCTGTGCTATAGGTTAATTGAATAAATTAAATTGGCCGTAGTGGATGCGTGTGAATGTAAGAATGTATGGGTGTTTCCCAGTGCTGGGTTGCAGCTGGAAGGTCATCCGCTGTGCAAAACATGTGCTGGATAAGTTGGAAGTTCATTCTGCTGTAGAGACCTCTGATTAATAAAGGGACTAAGCTGAAAAGAAAATGAATGAATATTTTTTTTCAAATGTGCCTGCAACATGTTTGTTGTGTAAATGAACAGACAAAATGCAGAAAAAACACTCAGAAATTTCTAGTAAATTTCACAAGTAATTATGGAGAAGTATCACCTTGAATTGAATAAAATATTGTAGGAATGAATTAGTACTTTATTAATTGTACTCTAATAAATATTATATTTAACTTTGAAAAATCCTTGTGCAAATTGCAAAGTTATTAAAAACAAATAAACCATGAACGTATTTTAGAAAGTAGCAACCTTTTAAAATTAAAAATATATTAAATTTAAACATTTAAAATTATTATCTTTTTAAATTTTCCACATATATTTCTCACTACTGCTATTTTAAATGATTTTTGATCAAGTAAATGTAGCTTGGGTTAAATAAATAAATAAATAAATAAATAAATAAAAAAAAAAAAAAAATAAATAAATAAATAAATAAATAAATAAATAAATAAATAAATCAACTGCAAGCCTCAGACTTGAAAAAAAAATCTGTTTCATATGCATAAATGTTATACATACACTTATACTTTCACATTATATATAATCAATAAATATTTTTAATATATATATAGTTATTTTTTATTATTATCATTATTATTATTATTATTATTAATAATAATATTATTATTTTAGGCATATCAGTGATGATCAGTGATGTAGTTTCACATGATAAATAGTTGATAATGCACACACACACACACACACACACACACACACACACACACACACACACACACACACACACACACACACACACACACACACACACACACACACACACACACACACACACACACACACACACACACATAAACGTCCACTACATTCCAAATTGAATAATATATTCAGCACTGCACTAGGAAGGTCTCTGGTTTTCATTTCAGTCTCTTTACATCTCCACACAGGTGGAATGTAGAACTGAAACGAAGCGGGACAGTTTGTCAGAGTGTAAGGCTGAAGTGAATAGACGTGTAGCACATTTGCTCTTGTCTCTCTGGACTCAAGTAGCAATGAAGAGCTCCCAGGGTGAACTGCCAATAAAGACATCAGGGAGGAAGAAAAAATCTCTCTCTCTCTGCATATACATCTATCTTCATACCTCTCTTTTCTCTTTCACTTTGCCCTTTGCTTCATTACTCTCTGTCTCCATTGGTTCTCTTTCATCTGTCTGTCTCTTCTTGCCAGGGCGGCTCTCTTGCCTCCGCTGGCAGACAGACTGGGCTGAAAAGCAAAGGACATCTGGATCTAGCTCTATGTGTGAGAGAGAAAGGATAAGCCTGTGAAATCACACAAGCACTGAATAATGTGTGGTTTTGTTCGTTCATTGTTTTATTTAAAGTGAATGTGTGTTTTTATTTAAAGGAGTTTAGGATTGCAGTAAATAAAAAAATAGTGAGACATTTTCACATGGAAATGGCAAAATTTTACCAATAATTACAAAAAAAAAACAAAAAAAAAACAGCACAATTGAATTGAACTTTAAAGGGCACCTATGATGAAAATGAACTTTTGTAAGCTGTTTGGACAGAACTGTGTGTAGGTATAGTGTGTCCACAGTCAAATGGGGTAATACAAAGACAATAAGTTTTGTGATGTAAAATTTTCTGATGTTAAAAATAGGATCTAAATCCTTCCCATTTTGAGGCCCACAGCTACGTGACGTAGGAGTGCTGTTTTCCCCACCCACCGAATTGATTTATAGCCACATATTAACATATCTCTGTAGTAACATGTATAATCATATCAACAAGACAGGATGTGCGCAAAGCAACTGGGATTAAAAGATCTGTTCAGGTCTCTGTGATCATCTGCACCTCAACATTAACATAACAGATATCCATACAACAGTGTATTAAAGCGTGTATCCTGTCACATTTGCCATGCACAACAGTGCAAAGTTAAACATATGTTTGCGTGTGTGTGTGCAAGCGTGCAAACTTTGTAATGCCATTGTGTGTGACTCATCGTTGCAGAAAGGCTTGAATTAACTCCACAACAATTACATCAAATAACCTTTGGGAAACTTCCTACTGTAGTAAGGGAGATCTGCTTCATTCTTTTCTGTCACTGTGCTATTTATGCGTGAGACGCAGCTCTGTGGCTCTGACATGCACGTGGGAACAGTGGGTGGGGAGAACTAGCTCATTTGCATTAAAGGCACAGGCAACAAAACGTTTACAGTGTACTAACAGCTCAAATGTTCTATATTCACAAAGGTATAATAAATAATTTAATGGGTGTTTTGAGCTGAAGTCCCTCACAGTCTTGTAAAAGCCAAGTGAACTACGCTCTGGCACACCTCTTCCAACCGGGCCAGGGCCGGCCAAATGAACCATGCCTGAACCCAATTCAGAGCACTCACACTTCTCAAACGATCCAGGAAACGGGCCTGCGCACGGTTTGGATAGCATAGTGTGAGTATGCCCTTAGTCTACCCAGTTTTATGACAAACATGATGTTTCCCATCAGACCTAAAAAAAAAAACTTGTGGTCTTCATACAGTGAGTTTGGAGTTGGAGCAGTTCTTTGTCCACACAACATGCTTCTCAAGTTCAGTTTAGCCTTTTGATTCTTTCTGCTGATGAAGGTTTGGTCACTGCAGGACCTTCTGTCGAAACAGATCCTTACAATGATCAGTGCTGAATGCTGGGTGAGCAATTCCAGCTGCAGTGTTGAACTGACTGACTATTTAGATTCTCTTCATTAACCCATTTAACCTGTACTCTTGTGCATTTATCCTTTGTGGATGACCAGCCTTTTTAATCTAGTGACATTGTTAAGATGCTATATTCTTGAAATCACAAATTTGGAATGACCAACTTCTCTCTCTGTGGCTGAAAAATTTACATCATTGCTCTTTATCTGGAAAATCGTCTGTCAGTGGGTTTCATTCACTTTAGAATGGTTTATTATTGTTTTTTTAATATTACACTCACGTGATGCACAATTTTGCAATAGATGAAACCAAAGTTCTGTTATCAACATATAAATTATTAGCCTGCCTGTGAATTTTTTTTCCTTCTCGTTTGTTTTATTTCAGCTAGAACAAAAGCAGTTTTTAATTAAAAATAAATAGGGTCAATATTATTAGCACCCTTAAGCAATATTTTTTTCCATCAATATTTTTAGAGAAAAAAGCAATGTTATAGACTGACTTGCCTAATTAGCCTAGTTAAATCTTTAAATTGCACTTTAAGCTGAATACTAGTGTCTTGAAAAATATTTAGTAAAATATTATGTACTGTCATGGCAAAGATAAAAGAAATTAGTTATTAAAACTATTATGTTTAGAAATGTGTTGAAAAATTTTCATTGTGTCAAACAGAAATTAAGGAAAACATATACAAGGGGGCTAATAATACAGGAGGGCTAATAATTCTGACTTCAACTGTATGTGTAAATGTTCTCTGTGCTAATAGTCTTCAGTTTGTTTTACACTATGCATTCCTGGTCTTATTACCAAACAGGTCCCACTAAAACACTGCGAAATATAAGGGAAAGTGGGCCCTATATATAACAATTTTGTCCCAAACCCAGAGAATTTAAGCAAATTCTAGATTTACCTCCAAACATCCATTATTTGAGCTGTGCCAGATCTGATGTGGCAGTGGCTCGGAAGCAAAGACTATTGAAGTCCAGCCTGGAATGTGATGTGGAATGCAGTTAGTTTCCAATTACTTTCACTTTTAAATCTGCATATCTGTTTCCATATGGGAAACATGTCTGAAGTTGAGCTGGCAATGAATGTAAATGTAAATGGAGAAGATGTTGAACAGATGAACATTCTTTTTAGAGATTGTTTGATATTATTTTCTATATAATAAATGTTTGTAATATGGAATTTAAATTTGTTAGCTCCCTTATCATGCATTTAGGTTATTTTTGACACAGAAGAGATGCATCCTAATGTACAAAAACTTACCAATGGAACTTGTATGTTTAATTGTTTACCCATTTCAGTTTTCTCATGCTTCAATGGTTCCATACTTTTATGCATTTCTTCAAAAGAAGATATTTTGAAAAATAATTTATATATATTCTTTTTGGGGGGGAAATGTTAGAAATCTTTAATCTACACCTCCATAAACATGCATCATGCATGTCCATGATACATTATAGTTTTCAAAGACTCTCACTTTCAGGTTTGGTTTCCACTTTGTAACTTGTTTTCAGATTTGTGCCTTTTCAGTCCCAAAATCCATTATTAGTGTAAAAAAACCGACAAAACGGATGAAACAAATCCAGTTTTTGGCTGAAAACACTATTACGTTAACAGCCCCTAAGATAACATGTGCTTGCAAATGAAGTCATATGAAGCAGAATGTTTTTTGGGGCAACTTGAAAATAAAGTGCTACAGTTTCATATTCGCATCTAAAAAGCATTTAAATATCCCAATATTTAAGTACAGGCCTCACATTGTAACCTGCGCCCCATCTGAGTGGCAGCCCAGGCCGAGGGTACTGTAGGTGTTGCTGGAATATTTCACCATACGAGGGTGAAAACCAATTGTTTCGCTGCCATAGTCGCCTGAGGGATTAGCAATGTCATTAAGCATCCATGAATTGCAGAAGCCGTCCATTGCTTATTGACTCATACTTTGCTCATTAAAAAAAGAGTCAGCCTTTAGCTCTGCCCTTTCTCTCTCCCCCTCTCTCCCTCTTTCTCTTTCCATCTTACTTTCTTCCTCTCATTAAACAGCATTCGGCTAATGGGCCCAAACCCCAGTATCCCCACCACTGCTGGTCACCGCTGTGAACTAGTGCACTTACACCCATATCCAACTGTCAAGAGCTTCTCCCAAAGGAGACACTTCTGTGGCCTGAGCACACCTGAAGTCCTTTAAAAACGGCCATTTAATGATGCTCGCCAAGTGCAACTGTGTTTTTGAAGGAGTTCCAGTTTGTGCTGGAATAAGTGTTTTCTCTAGAGATGCCCTGGTGAATGGAGGGGCAATTACTGGTGTTTTGGAGTGCGTTTGAAAAAAAGCAAGAAGTCATACAATAACAAAGCTTCCTCAGTTAAAACCTATGGGAGAATCTTTAATGCCGTACAGCCTTCTTTTCGACCTGAAATGTTGTAATTGATAATCGATATTTGGTTAAGAGTTAAACCAAAAACTGGCCACCTAACAATTTGATTGCTGGCTGTACATTAAGTCTGCTGATATATGCAGTCTGAAGAGTTCGTGAGGAAAAAGTGGGAGGAAAAAGTTATTCTGTTCTCTGGCATTACTCCATGACTAAGTGTGTATAAAGAGGCAGATGGTAATTACTGCAGGGATCAGTCGCTCTACAGTGCAGTTCATTAAGACATTGAGTGTGTTTACATGTGCAACAAGAGCTGATAACTATCAACAATCAGTTCATTACAAGAAGCCAACAACACAAGAAAAAAGTGTTTTGTGAGATTTTGAAATTTGGAGTTTTCTACAGTAATGACGGCGAAATGTAGAAGGAAAGCATATAAAAGATTGAATAAACCTATAGAACACTATATCGTTTTTTTTTATATACTGCACAATGTGAAAATAGCACATCCATTTAAAAAAAAAAGTGTAACTACTGAATTTTAATTAATCTGTTTCTAGTTTTTCCTAAACTAAACTACACTAAACTACACCAAAGAGCATAGAATCACTAAGAGGCGACACTGTAGTGCGATTTGGGAAACAGCCACTAGAGGGCGCGGCGGCCATTTTGGAATGAAATTCCAATAGAACAACAGCATACTATAAGTCTGTAAAATAAACTATTAAAAGTGCTGATGATTGTGATCGTAAGTGTTATATTGTCATCTCTCAGGTTGTATCTCAGCTTTAATGCGCTTTTTAAATAATAAAACAAAGCAGCTGCTTGCCATCGTGACAGCAATAAGATCCAATGGACAGTCGACCGCTTTCACTCCAAAATGGCAGAATCCGAGGCTGTTGCTGGGCGCTGCTGTTGCAATGGAATGTACTATTGATTGTCGCCTCGTGGTCATCCTAAGCTCTTTGACTTCACTAAACTAAATTGTTTATGTTTGTTTTCACTTTATTGATTAAGTGTTTTTATTTAGATTCAGATCACAAGATGTAAAATGCCAACATATTTAAAGCATTTCATGATCAGAATGTAAAAACTGACAAGAATGGGAAACTCCTTACATTTGTTTACATTTTTCATTTAAAATGTTAGCATTTCTGATGTGGACAGAATATGGATAGAATTATTATATTTATATAATCTAAATATTTATGATTGTTACCTATAGCATAAAACTAAATGACAAGGAAAAGGGTTTATGTTTCTCTACACTTTTATATTTTCTTTTCGAAACTTCCACTGAGGATAGCACTGTCGCCTTACAGCAAGAAGGTCGCTGGTTTGAGTTTTGGCTGGGACAGTTGGCATTTCTGTGTGGAGTTTGCATGATCTCCCAGTGTTCGCGTGGGTTACCTCTGGGTGCTCCGGTTTCCCCTACAGTCCAAAGGCATGCAGTACAAGTGAATTGAGTAAAATAAATTGACCGTAGTGTGTGAATGAGTGTGTATGGGTGTTTCCCAGTACTGGGTTGCATCTGAAAGGGCATCCGCTGTGTAAAATATATGCTGCATAAGTTGGTGGTTAATTCCGCTGTGGTAACCCATGATGAGTAAAGGGACTAAGCCGCAGGAAAAATAATGAATGAATGTCCACTGAAAATTTTAACAAATAACAAACTGCATTCTGAATGCTAAACGTATCAGCATAACCACTGCTTGTTGAATATTGCCGCAATAATGTGCAGTTACACTGGATTCAATATAATTAAAAGCTTTCAAAGCTATTTTAAGGAAATTATAAGCACCATGTAAGGCTGTATCTCATGTACTTTGAACTTAACTGAAGTGTGCATGATTTTATTATCATCACATTTCTAGAGTTTATTGCCTCTGTAAGAAATATTATGACTCCCTCAACCATCAAATACCTGGATAAACATCTGGAACCCAACAATCCTATCAAATCTTACCCAAACATTATGGCATCCCTAAAAATCAATGGAATAAAACATATTTTTGGCTGCACGGTTGCACAGTGGGTAGCACATTTGCCTCACAGCAAGAAGGTCGCTGGTTAAAGCCTCGGCTGGGTCAGTTGGTGTTTCTGTGTGAAGTTTGCATATTCGCTCCGTGTTCGCGTTGGTTTCCTCCGGGTGCTCCCGTATCCCCAACAAGTCCAAAGATATGTGCTATAGGTGAATTGCGTATGCTAGGTTGACCATAGTGTATGTGTGTGAACCAGTGTGTATGGGTGTTTCCCAGTGATGGGTTGCGGTTGAAAGGGCATCCGCTGCGTAGAACATGTGCTGGATGAGTTGGCGGTTCATTTCGCTGTGGTGACACCAGATTAATAAAGGGACAAAGCCGAAAAGAAAATGAATAAATGAATGAATGAAAACATATATATATTCTTTCAATAATAATAATAATAATAAAATACAATTAATAAAAAAAACTAAAATGTCACTATAAATTAACATTCATACAATAACCAGATATATACCTCTCAGAAATATAACATGCATTATAATTTTACTCGATTGTTTGTTCTTTATGTGACCATTTTTAAATATTCTAGAACAATTTACTCATGAACAATTAAATATCTTTTGTACATTTTGTAAAATTCAGATTTTTTTTATGTTTGATGGTGAGCTTTGTTGAAAGTGCAAAGAACAGCAAAGGCTTTGTTATTACCTCTAGAGGGAGTGAATTTCTCCATTTTTTTGATTTATGTGTGCTGCCTTTGCTTCTTTAAACTCTAATAAGCATATTACTAAATTTGCTGCAGCATCTGAAACAAAATGCTCATTATTTTTATCAATCTAATACAAATTTGGTTGATGAAAGCATTCAATTTGGTGTTTTTATAAGACACAAAAATGTTCATAATTGTATGTATTTTAATATTCACATGCAGCCTTTTACCTTTTTCAAAAATGAATATAATAGCAAATATAGCAAAAATATGTGGGCATATCTAAATTTTCAAAAATATGCACACTGCACACAATCATCTCTCTCATATTGTAAAAGATACATTTTTTAAATATTGTGAAATAAATTTCAAAATATACAAAAATGACAAATAAATTTGCCAAAATATTTAAAATAATGTTAATGTTAATAATTATTTGTATATTATTCAAAATAAAAAATTATTTGATGTCTAAAACATTCTTTAGAACATAGAACATACTTAAACAATAAAAAAACGAACGTACATAAAAATAATAATAATAAAAAGGAAAAAAAAACTTCTTTGGGCAGGACACATTAAGAAACCTCTTCTTGATTGCCACTGTAATAGCCAAAACATATACACATGGATTAAAGTTCTCAGTTGCTATGATGAATTTTTATTAATTGCTGTGAGTCAATGACGTATTTCTGTCAATTGCTTGGATCCCACCTATCCTTGTAATAAATATCATAATTTAAGCTTGATGAGGTCTTAAAAAGAAAAGACAAGTTGTGTATTTAGCCTGGATGTGATCAAAGCCTGGAGCGGAGCGAAAGCACATTCTTCTTTCTACTAAGAGTTCTGTATAATCAGATATATAATTAGAATCCACCCAGGGTTTTCCATTCCCACAAAAACTACTCTGTCCACTCTGTTTAAAAGTTATGTATATTTGTATTTTTTATATCATCAAGGCGGCATTTATTAGATGTAAAAAAAAGTTAAATTGTTAAATATGTATTTATGAAATATTAATTGATTTATTTCTTATTGTATGTAGTTTTAAATGAAATTATTACTCCAGTCATTATTTCTTTTATTACTATTACCATTAATAATAATAATATTATTATTAATAATAGCAATAATAATTAATATTAGAGTGATTTCTGAAGGATCATGTGACTCTGAAGACTGGAATAATGAAGCTGAAAATTCATCTTTAAAATCACTGGAATAAATGATTTAATTAAATTATAAAATACTTTTGAACAGTCATTTTATAGTGCAATAACATTTCACAATTTTACAATTTGTACTGTATTTTTGATGAAATAAATGCAGCCTTGGTGAGCAGAAGAAGCTTATTTTAAAACCTTTAAAAATCCTACTGACCCCAGTTTTGACTTCAAGACTTTTGACTTTTGAATATGTGTATATTTAATGGTTTGGGAATTATTCAACACATTTAATAATTACACAAACATGTCTAAATGTAGACCTGAAGTGCATGCATTATGCCTTTTCTGACTGTAACATGTTAAAGGAACTGTTCTGACTGTAACATGTAAAAAACTTGCATACGATACTTAAAAATACCAAATATTTTTGCAGATACATTTTTAAAAAGCGTTCACAGTTAACATACTTGTTTAAAATTAGATTTTAAAACATACAAACTGGTAATGTTACAGTGGTTTAAAACATCTCTTCTTTAAGTTCTAATGGTCTCAGCTATCTATAAAAAGAAAGTGTTGATTAAAGGAATGTGACCTGAAAAAAAAAATCTGTCAGAAGATTTTTTTCACTTTTATCCATAGCAGTACATAATATTTTTTAAATGTACTCTTTATATTTAAAGACTAAAAAAATACTGTTAAAATATAATTTCTCTAAATTAATGTTTTAGCCCCCCTGCCTCCCCCCAACCTACCCTTTTAACCATATGGTTTGTCCACTGCTTCAGTGCTTTCATGTCTTTCTTCTGAAGCATTGTATTGGGACAAAGGAGGCGTTTCTGGACATTCACCGTGCAGCTGCTGATTGGTTGGGGGGCTGTTCAGACACGCCCCTGGGGTAAGAGGAAATGAGGGGTTGCTCTGAACACACTGACACACTCACTCATTCACCCCTGAAATCACCTAATCGGCCTTATTAGTTCACTGAATGCTCTGCCAGAGGCTCAGCAAAGCAATTTCATCTCACTTACAATTATATCTGCGTCCCCTTCTGACGTGTTTATTTCCTTACACTCAAATGAAGGAATGAGTGACATTAAAACACCTGGCAGACATTCAACAACCCAGAATAGCACTGATAGAATCATCAGTGAGGGAAGCCGAGAGGGAAAAGTGAATGTAAGATCTGTGAACTCCAGCAGACAGAAAGCCAGCAGATCTTACGTGTGTCTGTGTGAGTATTTACACGAGCGTGTTAAATATCCTGTCTAATGGATGATTTGTGAGCTATTGTTTTGCACCTAGAGGCGAAAATGAGACGTAACTGATTTACATTAGCGTCCCAACAGGTTAAACACTTCTGTATGAAAAGTGAAAAGGTGGAAGAAATGCTTTTATTTGGCACTCGTAGTTGTTAATCTGTTTTTATGTTATTCTCCAGACCAAAGTGAAATCGGGGGTAGTGGGCAAGAAAAAAATTAGCTTTATTTCCAACCCCTGGCTTTTTGTTGATTCTTGATGTGCAAGTAAATGGTAAAAAAACACATGCAGGCAAAACACAGTTATTTCTTTGCCTTCGAATGAGGTGTTTTTGAAGCAAAAATGGCTGGTCTGTCAGAGAAACTGAACGTTAATTACAACATTGTTACTTTTAATCCCTGGTCTTAGCAAACAAACCCAAAGTGTTTTTATAGGGAGATTTAACCTTTTTATTGGATAAGATAGAGGAAAGTTGAGACAGGAATATGTGAGGAGCAGAGAGAAAGGAAAGAATTGTAAAGGATCTTGAGCCGGGAATCGAATTTGGGTGGCAGCGAGCACCTCAGGTTTACACTTATACGTTTTAGTTTTAAAATGGCATTTTAGAATGAAAACGATTCACGACCACACTGATGTTTCATCTTGCGTTTCTGAAATGATCCACACTATACCGTGAATATGACTATATATGAAAGGAGGCTGTTATGTTATAGGCTCCGTTTTGTCATAAAAATGCATACAGTGAAGATGACGGTCATATAAATATGTAGCTACACGACGCCTCAACATTTTTAGTGTCTGTTAAGTTAAAATCAAAATGAAAATAGGCAGTTTCATCTTATGTCATGTTTTAATTTTTATTAAGATAGTGAAACAACGTAGCCAGGGTGATGTGAATGACGTTATAAAGTACATTGTTTTTACCCGACGTGTAATCGGGAGTTTGTTTTCCATATCAAATTTGCAAAGTCTGAACTTAAGGAAAGGATGCAAGACTGAACTTTGTGCACTTAATATTGAGGGAAAAGCCCCAATCAGATAGTCGAATGTTGGCAGCCATGCCTCTGTTTTCAGATGTCTCCGTTTTCATCCACATTGACACAGAGCAGCAGCGTTTTAAAAGAAAAGCGGCATCTTCAGCGTTTTCAAAATGCTCAGTTTTCCGGGATCGAAAACTCTGGGGTAGTGTGGACGGAGGGCGTAACCATAGCAAAACTTATGCGTTTTAAAACTAAGATGTATCTTAGTAAGATAAAAATCAAGTGACATAAGATACATAAATGATATGTACTCTTTTACACAAGACTTTAACAATATAAAACAAAACATGCTTTTGCTTTACATTTAAAATTTCCATTCAGATAACAGAAATGGTTAAATTTCTATTTGAAATGCTTAAATTTTCCATCAAATCCTGACTATATTTTGAAAAGTTGTGTTGCATTTTAAATCTGGCTAATGGAGAGCAAAAAATGAATGTACAACGGGTAAAGTGCAGCAGACAGAAAGCCAACAGATCTTACGTGTTAGTTTTCCTCTTTAATGCAAGATTTCTAGGCTTTTATTTTACAAATACATGCATTGGAGATCAAAATAAGACATCAGATTTACAACAAGCCAAAACACAGCTAGCAAAACACTTCAGTTTGCATGAAATTGTGATATAAATCATTTTATTTGCCACCCATTATAGCTTAATCTGTTCATAAAGTAGAATAAGATTGAATGATCTGGTCAAGAGTTCTGCATTACATCTCATATGTGCTTTTGGATGAATTAGGTTTTTTTTCTGTTGTTGAAAATATAAGACTTCTCTGGATTTCAATTATGATCATAATATTAAGCAATTTCTTTTCCCTGCAAATCGATAACAAATCAATTAATATTTTCATCAACGATAAGACAATAGATGCATGACAGCATAACCAGTGATACCAGCATCTGCTTCCTCATTTCAAGGTAATTAAGGTAATTTCAGTCCTATTTATATTTGATTTTCGGTTCCTACATCGTGTCGTCTTTATATGTTACATCAGAAATAGGAAAAATATAGCGGAAAAATGACCAAAATGATTGCATTATCTATTTTTACGGACACTAAATGGATGAAGTTCCCCTCGATTAATTTTAAGTGGATGTGCACGTTGCAAGTTTGCTTCAGAGGTGTTTTTACAAACAGCCAGATCTGTATCTCAACACGTATATTGCTTGAGCACAAAGGAAGAAGGGAAGGTCTATTGAATTGTCACATTAACTGTTGCAGGGTCAAATTTGTCATTGAGAAAGCTGCCCTGAGCAACACAATAGCTGGAACAATAGAGATGGCTATCCTAGGTGGACGTATATCTGATCAAAGGCCTTTAAAGATCAAATGCTCGCCAAGTGTTTGGCATTCCTTGTCCAGCTCCTTTTGAAGTCTATAACCATCCTCCCTCAAAGCAATTGTTTTCTTATTGCCATAAAATGTAAATATTACTACTGATAAACAACTTGAATTATTTTAGATTACATGTCTGGAATGGACAGCATTCTTGGGATCATTTGTAAATGACAGATGGTAGGAAGCATATGGGATCACAGACTGTTTATGCCTTTGTGGATGATGGAGGTTAAAAGGTCACTGATTATTGTTTTATTTTGTGAATAACACTGATGTTCTTGGTTGTTTCCATGACTGCTGCAGATTTTTGCTTACGTCTATGAATACTGAGGTGTTTTTAGTCTAGTTTTCTATCAAGGACACTGTATTGTTTAATCCAAGTCTCTAAATTACTATCAGGAGCTCATCAGTGCATGCAGAATAATTCAATTCAATTCAAGTTCATCTGTATAACAATTTTCACAATAATTATTGTTTCAAAGGAGCTTTACAAAAAGTGCAGATTATTGCATTACAATCAAATGCAATAACTTTACTAATACTAACTTTACTAATAACATTAACTAATTAAATAGTAACAATTTTAACTGTTGAAGTTATTATATATAGACATAGTTAACCTGTTTTATAGTATATATAGGGCCAAATGGAATCTGCTGACTTTTTTTGCTATTTCTGCAGAGAATTTTGCTAAAAATCTGCGGATTTCTGTGGAATTATTTTGGGAGTATCATAACTAAAACCTTAATATGTGAAATAAAAAATAATATCTTTTTAACTTATATTTAATGTTTAAAATGCTAATCCTATTAGATTCACTTTATTTGGTAAACAAAGTAAGTCTCATATAATATATCTACTTAAAGAGAGAAAACATTACTGTACAAACTGCATTGTAAATAAATCAGATGAACATTTTCATATTAGTCAATAATATTACTAAAATTAATTTAAAAACTGAATCTAGATTTACACACATTTACTCAAGTAAATAAACAAAAATCTGCGGAATGTTTAATGAAGAGTGTTTGTGCATTATGTGTTTACTGGGATTAAATATGGTAATGAAAATCTATATGGCAATGTTGATATATTTGGTCTTGGTGGTATAGATCTGCTACGCTGTGCTGCAGCTACTTTGATTATTATGGCAGAGCAAGTACCGAGACCTGCTACTGCCAGTATATAAACAGACATGCTGTCTGAGAATATAACACGTTGCTGCTGCAAACAAACATGTACATGTATACATGTAACCCCGAAGCAGATCTAAACACAGGTGGAGCTGGGGTGGAGGAGGATCTTCGAAAACATGAGGCAGCTTAAACAGCATAGAATGATGCGGAGCTTTTAAACCGATGGAGCAAGCTCATTGGCTGTCGAGGTGACAGTAACTAATCTTCTGTGACATGTAGTTAATGATGCAGAATAAGGCTGTGCGATTAATCAAAATCAAATCGCAATCGCAATTTGAAATGTTGCAATTAGTTAATCGCAAGAGGCTGCTATATGAAAAAATAAATAAATCAAAAATACATATATATATATATATATATATATATATATATATATATATATATATATATATATATATATATATATATATATATATATATATATTTAATTAAAATTTTATTTAATTCATGACTGCCAGTTCTGTGTGACAATCTTACTAGAAATTGAGTGAGCACACTTTTGTTCTGCCCAATCAGAATTGCGCTACCGAACTATGGTCACAATAAAAAAAGAAAACAAACATTTACAAGTGGGATAATGGCGTCTGCTGCTTCAGAAGCATTAATATACTAAATAATATGAATTAAAAACTTTTATATTTTGGTTTCAAAGTCACAGACACTGAACAAAAACAGGTAATTTTTAAGAGCTGTCGCAGAATTGTTGCCAGATTATTGGGCTGAATCTTTACTACAAAACTGAATCGTAAATCAAATTGCAATCGCAATATCTGTCAAAAAAAAATTGCAATATTAGATATTTTCCTTAAATCGCACAGCCCTAACGCAGAAGCAGAAATTTAATGTATTGTCCTTGATGACTTTTATGGTTGGCATCATCTCTTCACAGATTTTGGATCCCATCAGTGGTGCTGCACAATCTCTAGAGGCCCCGGGATGGGGTTTCCCAGGTATAAACAGAACAAAGAAAATAATTAGCGAAGTTGCTGTTCATAATGTATTTGAACATTATAGATTTTAAATTAGAGATATTAAATGTCAATGCGAATAATCAAGCTTAGGGAATGTTTACATGACAATGATGCAATGATGAATGAAAAAAAATATTATTTTTAACTGTAATATCAATTGTATTTTACTGTATGCCAGTTACACAGTATGTTAATGTATTGTAAAGTTGCATTGTGGGAATTATCCTCATGCTATTAAATCAGTATTTTTAATTTGCTATGAATACAAATACTGTAAAAAAAATTGCGTGAAGCCTGGCCAGTCATAGGATATGCAGTAATTTACCATTTTGACTGTTTTGCAATAAAAAGATAAATTAACTACAAGTACATTTTATTATTGCATGACAATATACTACAGATAAGAAGCCTAAAACTACTGTATACTTTACAGTAAATACATCCAATACTGTAAATGTGTCAACAGCAAGATAAATGGTACTGTAAATAAATGGTAATACAATCATTTTGCTGTAAGTTTGATTTACAGTAAATTGCTGGTAAACTGCTGTAGGACTGTTAATAGTGTATACATATAGTGTGCATATACATTTTTGTAGTTTACATTGAAGCAATAATTGCTTAATTTTCATTTAAAATTGTGAATTTGGGAAAAAGTGGCTTTATTTAAAATGAAGGGTAATCAGTTCAAATAAAAAAGGTCATCATTTACTCATCGTCATATTGTTGCACAATACTTGAAACACTGAAATAGTGAAACATTTTTGGTAGCCCTGCACTCGTAGCCTTTGTGTAAAATGCATTAAATCATTATTATAAATACATTGGAATGCGTTAACCCTATTTTCTGAAATATAAGTGCCTTTTTTAATCATCTGAAATGTGCTGTGACTTCAGTAATGCAATTAACATCAAGCAAATAAAACACGAGCATAGGGCACACGCATTTGGATTGGTGCCAAATAAGAGACGTGAATATTTGCATAATGCATTTCCCACATGAGGCTCGCTGTTTTGCTATAAATTCATTGAGGCTTGACATTTATAGTGTTATTTATAGTTAATGCCACTATTCTGAACACTTAATAGTAAATATACTGTAAAGTTTAAAGGAATAAATCACCCCCCAAAATCACCCCCCAAAACATGTATGTGCTTTTATTATTATTATTTTTTTGCTTTTTTAACACATTATTTCTGAATGTCTGAAAATGAATATCCAACAGAGCAAATATTAAGTAGAACATATTTAAAATATATTTTTTATGAAAAATCTAAAATCTCTATTTATGTCTGTCTCCTTGATGTAAGTGTGTGTTTAATCAGATGTTAGTGTGGCATCTTCAGCTGAAGTGTGTATGTGGGACTTGGCTCGTCTTTGATGACTGTCATTCAGCCTTTTTAATGGCTAAATGGGTTTTAATGATATGCTTTATGAAGCACACACAAGTAGAAAAGTAAATATAAGACAAATGCATATTTTAAATACAGCCAGTAAAGTTGAGTGACTTGGTGGCTCAGTGGTTAGCACTGTCGCCTCACAGCAAGAAGGTCGCTGCTTCAAGTCCTGGCTGGGTCAGCTTTTCTGTGTGGAGTTTGCATGTTCTCTCCGTGTTCGTGTGGGTTTCCTCCGGGTGCTCCGGTTTCCCCCACAGTCTAAATACATGTGGTACAGGTGAATTGAATAAACTAAATTTGCCATAGTGTATTGGTGTTTCCCAGTACTGGATTGCTGCTGCTGGAAAAAACAGCTGTGTAAAACATACGCTGGATAAGTTGTTGATTCATTCCGCTGTGGCGATCTCTGATTAATAATAATAGGGACTAAGCAGAAGGAAAATAAATGAATGAACAGCCAGTAAATGAAATGTAAATTTATCTTTAGCATCATTTATAAAGAATATCCATTGCCTTGCTGAAGAATATTTATTATATCTACTTATTTTCATTTATGACAATATTTCGTCAAATTATTAGAATTTGATTAGTCTAATAATAATGTGAAAATTAATTTCACAGTTTTAAGATTTACCTGACAAATTCAAGTGTAAAAAAGTTATATTTCATTGCAAATCAACTCAAGAAATGGCAAAAATATAGCCAAAACATAAAAAAAAATGATTATATAAAATTTATATATAAATTAAATAAGAAAGCAGATGCAAAATTAACTATTTTAGGCCACAAAAACGTATGGTTAAATTTGATCTTTTGTGAAAACATCTGAAAGATGGCCTTCATTTTTTGCTACTTTATATGAAAAATAAAAGCATTTTTTATTTTAAATTGGCATGAAATGTCATCAGGAGTTTCAGAATAAAACAAATCCATAAATTGTAAATCCTGAGAAACTATTCCCGCTCCCAAAGCTGTATATATAAATGTTTCAAGAATTATTAGCCCCCTTTGAATTTTATTTTCTTTTTAAAATATTTCCCAAATTATGTTTTTTTTCACAGAAATTTTCACAGTATGTCTGATAATACTTTTTCTTCTGGAGAAAGTCTTATTTGTTTTATTTCGGCTAGAATAAAAACAGTTTTTTTATTTTTTAAAAACCATTTTAAGGTCAATATTATTAGCTCCTTTAAGCTATATTTTTTTCGGTAGTCTACAGAACAAACCACCATTATACAATAACTTGCCTAATTACCCTAACCTGCCTAGTTAACCTAATTAACCTAGTTAAGCCTTTAAATGTAATTTTAAGCTGTATAGAAGTGTCTTGAAAATTATCTAGTCAAATATTATTTACTGTCATCATGGCAAAGATAAAATAAATCAGTTATTAGAAATGAGTTATTAAAACTATTATGTTTAGAAATGTGTTGAAAAAAATCTTTTCTCCGTTAAACAGAAATTGGGAAAAAAAAACAGGGGGCTATTATTTCAGGGGGGCTAATAATTCTGACTTAAACTGTATACCCCATGTCCTTGGATTGTGGGGGAAACCGGCCCAGGTGGCACTCGAACCAATGACCTTCTTGCTGTGAGGTGACAATGCTAACCACTGAACCTCCGTGTCACCCTCTTTCATATTTAGTATACATAATTTCTGTGAAATATTTAGACTTTGCTTGTTGTATGCTGTTTATCATCATACATGTATTATAGCTCATATAGCTGATGAGACTAATGACCACAGTCTTTGCTCAATCACAATACATGAGCGGAGATGACTGTGATTAATAAGGCAAGGTAAATGATTTTTCCTTCCCCTGATTGTTTGTCATGGGTAGTCAGCTGTAATCAGTTTACCTCATGATATTCTATGCATGTTAGGACAGCTTGTGCGCATTTGTACAAACTGTTTAACTCAACCTGTTTAATCTGCCTGTAAAACTGCTCTCATGGCTTCCAAACAAGAAAAAAAAAAAAATAACATTGAGCTTTAATCCACGGGGACTCAGCTCCCTCCGCATGTGATTTACCCACAATTCCATCCACACACTGAATCAAATTTATGAACCTAAAGCTCTTCCAGTACTCAAAAATACCAGATAAACTTTTCTCATTTGGCCCTAATTTGGTCACGCAAGATAACGCTGACATCCGAAAGCTTTTAAAATGCATTCCTATGAGGAGTTGGGATCAGTGTTTCTGCTTCTCCTGTCCAAGAATTATTTCAATCTGAAGCTGTTTTAATGCACTGATCAATTCGGCGTTATTGACTAGATAAGATGGATTAAAGCAGTGTTTCTCAACCAAGTTCCTGGAGGACCACCAACACTGCATGTTTTGGATGTCTCTTTTGTCTGTCACACCAATTTCAGGTCTTTCAAATCTTCGCTAATGAGCTGATGATCTGAATCAGGTGTGTTTGGTTAAGGAGACGTGGAAACGTGGGTTTCCTCCGGGTGCTCTGGTTTCCCCCACAGTCCAAAGACATGCGGTTTAGGTGAATTTAATAAACTAAATTGGCCTTAGTGCATGTGAGAGTGTATGGGTGTTTCACAGTACTGGGTTGCAGCTGGAAAGGCATCCGATGTGTACAAGCATATGCTGGATAAGTTAGTGGTTCATTCCGTTGTGGTGACCCCTGATGAATAAAAGGACTAAGCCGAAGGAAAATAAAATGATTAAATAATAAAATATAAAAATTGAATAGTAATGTAAAAAATGCCTTCATGGAACTTGATCTTTACTTAATATTCTATTCTATTAATAAATGCATTTTTGGTTATTTCCAAAATACATATATACTTGTGCAACAACAAAAGATTCTACCACAAATTCTGAAAATGTATTTTTTATGGCTGTTTGCAGTGCATTCTGAATTATGGAGTGATACAAAGAGATACTCATATTCCCCTCTGTAAAAACCTTTCGCTCTAATATATCAAAAAATTAAACAAGAATTTTCAACTTGGCCTTTATCCAATGTTCTGATTTTTACGATATAAATGGATGCAAACAAACAAATTCCTACAGCAATCAATCGAATGGGAAAGTTACGATGACAGCTATTAGTATTTTGTACCCTGTTCACCTGCAATGTCTTGCTTTAAACACCTTTAATGTTTTAAAAAATGTCTCTTCCTCCCTCCTTCCGAGGGTCTTACCAAATCCCTGGAAAGAGAGCAAGATTGAGAGAGAAAGAGTTATGAGAAGTCCACGTCTCTCCAGAACTGGCACAGTCCTGCTACTGGCACAAGCCGCCCTCATTTGCTGTTTTGCCAGTAATTTGCATCTCCAGTGTGCCAGCAGCTGGGTCTGACATCCTTCAAAGCTGGGGAAGCATCCCGCAAGCACAAATAAGAATTAGAAGGGTGAATAAACATATACACACATATTATTGATAATTACAGGCTGTGCAATAACAATAAAACAATGCATTTGATTGCAGCACTGCATCAATATGCTTATTAGTTTACTAACACCCTGCCAATGTGTTGCTTCTAGTGTACTCACTCATGTATAATGCCTAGAAGAGATTCAGATACTTCAAAAACAAATATCATATTGAAAGTTTGTGTTTTATTTTTAACTCACACAAAAAAACACAAAGTGTTTGTTTCAAAGTGACTAGATGTTCTTAAATGTGAAAAGTCAATGACAATAATTGTTCTAATTATATAAATAGTTTTTGTAAACTGTGAAAGCTAGTTTTCATACACAGAAATAAAGATGTTTTTGTGATATTTATGAAATGAGAATAATATTTGTGTTCTCTGATATATATTTTTGTAAGAAGCTGCTGAACATGCAGTAATTAAACAACTTGTGAACATTATGAGCAAGTTCAGATATATAATAAGGCTGATTTGTTCTCAGGATGAGAATATAAATGTCAGGTTAAAAAAGGCCATAGCATGTGTTTTATTTAAATTTGTTAATTACATTTTTGGAGGGCAAAACAAAGTTTAAATATGTTTTTGTATATTACCCTTTGTCTGTTTGTCTGTCCATATATCTCAATCTATCAATCTCAAAATTGCTTTATTGGCTTGATTGTAAATGATACAATATTGCTGTTGGTGCCAATAGCCTAGTGGTTAAGTGCGCCAACATATAGCACCATGGTGCTCACGGTGACCTGAGTTCGATTGCCGGCTCGAGGTGCTTTACCGACCCTTCCCCTCTCTCTGCTCCCAACTATTTCCTGTCAATACTCTGCACTATTCTATCCAGTAAAGTTTAAAAACTCCTAAAAAAGTATTTTAAAAAATATACAATATTGCCAAAGTATGATATAAGAAGCCAAATATAAAACTACAATAGCATAGCAAAATTAAAGAATAGGTGCAAAATATCATAATAGTTTAAACTTAAACATGTAAGAAATAAGAACATGTGAACATTTCAAACCACAATCTATCTATCTATCTATCTATCTATCTATCTATCTATCTATCTATCTATCTATCTATCTATCTATCTATCTATCTATCTATCTATCTATCTATCTATCTATCTATCTATCTATCTATCTATCTATCTATCTATCTATCTATCTATGAATACACTTGCATCCATCCATCCACATACTCCATACATTCATATATCTACCTACTTTATCCATCCGTCCATCAGTCTGTTATGGTTTACACAATGTAACAATATCAACAAAACAAACTAACACGCTTTTTTAAGATGTCGCTTCGGATGTGGTGGTTTCCTGTCCTCGGATGATAGGCACGAGCACTGCATTTCATGTCTGGGGGTCCAGCATGTTAATGTGGTGCTCGCGGGCAGTGCATGCCATCACTGCGTTGGCATGTCTAATGCGCAGTTAAGATCACAGCTAACTCTTTCAAAATGGCCACCATCCGAGGTGGACACTCGGGCAGATCTGAGGGTTACAGTGGGAGTAAATCTGCCGCCCTCTGGCTTGCGGACCTCTCGCTCCTCCACGTGCTCCATCCAAGCTTCGAGTAAGAGAAGCGCTGCATCCTCGGATGGTCGCCCTCTCATTTGACATTCATCGCTGCATCGGAGGAGAGGCGGTCATTGTCTGATGAAGGATTCGAACCCGCTCCCTCCCTCCGGGGTAGTGAGCGCGGCGTCGGATCTAGAAGCAGACATGATAACCGTGCTTTCCCAGGCTGCTTCGGCCGTGGACCTGGAGATGGTTTATTCCCCAGCCAAGTCGATTTTTCCAGATTGAGAGTGCCATTGCAGACCCACGTGGTGCCTCTTCCTGATGAAGTCAGCCTCGTCTCCCGTCCAAGGCGTGTTGGTTATCTGCCTCCTGTGGAGCCAGAGCCCACACGGCCGCGGGCCAGGCTGCTTCCACCCTGCATGCTATGGCCACCTACCAGCGCTACCATGTGCAGGCGCTGGCCCAGCTGCACGAGGGTGGTTCCGACTCAGGCTTGTTACACGAGCCCCACACCGCACCTAACTGTGCTCTACTGATCACAAGTTCGCTGCGTATGCCCTGGGAAGGACGATGGCCACATTAGTGGTCCAGGAACGACACCTCTGGCTAAACCTGGAGAAAAGATATGCGTGAAGTTGACAAAGTTTGCTTTCTTAACTCCCAGGCTGGTCTGTTCAGTGACACCGTCAGACGATTCACCAAGGAATTCAAGGTGGTGCAGTCAGACGCGATACGCTGAGTCATCTATCGGCGGGGACGTAAGACCGCTCCCCCCCGCTGAACCATCCACATCCATTGCTTGTCGCTGAGGAGTGCCCGTCTACGAGAGCTGCTCAGCCCCTGCCTGTGCCTCTGGCCACCTCGCATGGCCATCTCTGGCCATCTCCCTCCGCCCCAGGGTGCCGCTAAGTCTGTTAAACTGACTGCGAAGCACCCCTGAGACAGTCCATGTGGAGAAGAGGGAACTTGCTCTTTCCCTGGTGGGGGGCCAGGCTCTTTATCCAACGGCGCTTAAAAAAAACACCATCAAACCCTCAAAGAAAGAGCATTTTTCCTTTCCCCAGATGCGACAGCCCGAACACTGCCAGTCTGGGACGTTATGCCTTCCAGCCCACAGTATCGGTGCACTTTGCCAGTAGCTCGCGAGGTGTGGGAGGATGGTCTCCCTTCTCTCACACTTCCAGCCCCTCCTCCTGAGCCTGGGTGCGAGGTGAGAGTGAGTCTCTCACCTCATGCTCTTCCGCGGGACCCCAGCGCTCCCCGGATCAGCCCTCCCTCTCCGCGCTGCTCCACTGCTGGTCGTCAGCGATTGTAGCGATGAAGCCATTAGCGAGGGCTCTGCCTGCCTGGTTAGCACAGGCAGGCCCTTCACGGTGGCTCAAATGCATGATCAGACTCGACTATGCGATTCAATTCACGAAATGGCCTCCCAAGTTCACTGGTGTGTATCTCAGCGCATTTTGAACCACTGTCTTCACAAGCTGCCACTTAAAATGCTTATGCAGAGGCGCATCCTCCAGTGCATTCGTCCTCTTGATTGGTCTGCAGCAGTAGAACTGAAGGATGCGTACTTCATGAATCCATACTTCCACGCCACCATCAGCTTCTGTGGTCTGCGTTTGAAGGTCAAGCCTGGCAGTACAAGACCTTCCCTTCGGGCTCTCTGTCTCCGCGGGTTTTCACCAAGCTCGTGGAGGGTGCCCTGGCGCCCCTTCGGCCCGCGAGCATCCACATACTCAATTATCATGACTGGCTGATTTAGCGCTCATGGGATCAATTGATTTTGCACAGGGTGCTTCGGCACCTCGACTTATTGGGGCTTCAGGTCAACCAAGAAAAGAGCAAGCTCACCCCCGTGCAGAGCATCTTTTTTCTCGGGTTGGAGCTGGACTCGATCACCATGATGGCATGACGATCACCAGCTGATGCTGACCTGCCTGAGAGAGTTCAACAGAGAAACTGTGGTCCCACTACTATTATTAAGAGGCTCCTGGAGCATATGACATCCGCAGCTGCTGTTTTGCCACTTGGGTGCTCCATATAAGACCACTTCAGCATTAGCTTCATGATCGGGTCCCAAGATGCGCATGGCATGCGAGCGCTCACCGGGTAACTGTCACTCCGCTGTGTCGCCGCACCCTCAGCCTCTGGATGAACTCTGCATTTCTACAGGCCTGTGTGCCTCTAGAACAAGTGTTCAGGCATGTTTTGATGGATGCTTCCAGTTGCACTGGCGGTGTATTTCTGGTTGTGCCATTTTTTACCGGTGCTAGAGGGGAAATATGTGCTGGTCAGGACAGACAGCTCGGTGACTGTAGCATATATAAAACGTATGAGGGTATTCGCTTTCGCTGCATGTCTCAGCTCGCTCGCCGGCTGCTCCCCCGGAGTTATACGCGGCGCAATCGCTGCATTCCATTCTTCCCCACCGAGCTCAACCGTGCAGCCGATGCGCTCTCATATCAGTTTTGCCTGGGAAAATGGAGACTCCACTCCTGACTGTCCAACTGTTATGGGTTGCGCCTTTCTCTCTAACACAGAGATACTTGCGCTCTCTCGCTTGAGTTCCAGACTTGGCGAACCCTGCAGAGTTCCACTGGCTACACAGTTTCTCCAGTGAGCCTATTTGTACAGATATTGTGTAAAGTCAAGGAGGATGAGGAACAAGTCTATGTATTGTGCCTCTCTGGCTCAATCGGACCTATATTTCAGCTCTCTGCTTGTGATGGCCCCTCCCTGGCACATCCCCTGGAAGAAGCTTCTTCTCTGGGACAGGCACCATTTGGCACACGCGCCCAGATCTATGCCTGACATATGGTCCAAAGATGGAGTGCGAAGGACTTAGGTGACCTACCAATTACGCGGTTAACACTGTCACTCAGGCTAAAGCACCCTCTACGAGGCATGCCTATGCCTTGAAGTGGAGTCTATTTGCTGTTTGGTTTACTTTTTCCCCAAGAAGGACCCTGAACAAGCCAGATCAGTGTGATGCTATTCTCCTTCAGTTGGCTGGTGCTAAGGCTGTCCCCTCCGCTCTGAGGGGTTGGCGTTACGATCATCCCCGCTCTGAGGATACGGCGATGGCGGCGTGCTGGGAAAGCATCACCTCATCGTCCAGTTCCCAGAGGCGCAAGACGTGGATATTAATTCTATCCTGTTCCCCTCTCAAACCCACTTGGAGAACTCCCTTAGGAGAGGTCTGCTCAATCACTCGACTCAGTATTTTAAGATTTCTGCACAGGTAGACAGCTCTGCTGGTCTCGTTGGCATTGGTCATATGGGTGGGTATCTAGAGGCATATTTGGTTAGTAAAATGTGCCAGTGTTTTGGGCCGGCACACTCTCACGTTTTTCCTAAGAAAGGTGCCCTTGGTGCCCTAGGTTCCTACAGCGTTCTTTTTAGTCTACGTAGTGCTTTCTCCCTCGCTTATCTGTGCCAAGATGAGCCGTGTCCCCCTGGAGGGAGAGCGCACTCCACTCCAAGCGAGCATCCTTTTGGGCATTAGCACACGGCGCCTCTTTAACAGACATTATAGAGCTGCGGGCTGGGTGACACCTAATACATTTTGCTAGATTTTTTAATCTTGAGGGGAGCCGATTTCCTCATGTGTGCTGGAAAACCCCGGTAAATGAGGAAATTTGGTTAGGTGTTGTAAAACGCTTGCTGCTCTTTCTCTCTAACACAGGGATACGCGCGCTTTCTCTCTTTTTCAGTTAAGTTCCCCACTTGGTGAACCCTGCAGAGATTCCTCCGAGGCACCCAGCATCTGACTCAGCGGAGGAGTCAGGTGTCTGCCCGTTATGTTGTTGGCATGCCCGCAGGTCAGCCCACTTTCTGGGTATAGGTGCCTGCTACACGTTGGAAGACCGCGCCTCCGGTGATGCAGGTGCAAACACGCTCTTGGCTTGGCATAACCTCTCATCGGGGGCAAGGTAGCTTCAATCATTGTGGTGTTTTCCATACATTTCCCCATAGTGGAAGTTTCCACATAGCATTAAAGTTCCCCTGCCGAATTTTATTCCAAATTGGTTGTACGTAGCGCCAGCTGTGCATGCTGACGCTGCCAACTCATTGGCATTTCATTGTCCCCCTTATGTCACCCTTATATACATAGTCTTTCAGCTGATTGGATTCTGACGAAATTCCCATAGTGATAGTGGAAGTTTCCACATAGCATTTCCGTTCCTCCCCTCAGGGAACAAGGGTTACTTTAGTAACCGGAGCGTTACTTCTAATAAAATAAATATTGACAAATTTTATTGACAAGATATAAAAGAAAATGTAATAACTAAACCCGAAAGAAAATTTCATAAGAGAAATGTAAAAATAGTAATTAAATAAATAAAAATGACAAAAAGATTCAATATGAATTCAAACTGTCAACTGTCATTCCTCAAAAAGCAAGTATTCATGTCAATGAAAGTGTCAGTGTCATCAAGATGAAAAGTCCTGACACCATTCTTTATGAACAAGATGTTTTCATTATGACAGTTTACTCTGTACATGTTTTCCAATGCAAAAAAGTCTTACTTTGGTGACACTTCCTGAAAATGCTCAAGACAGCCCTATATACTGTACTATTTGCACAGCCATTTAAAAACTACTGTAAAATTAGACATCACTGCATTTAGTGAGGTATCTGCGTACAAGACACTAAATATCTATGTTTCACATTTTTACTGCATATGCTCTTTGCAATTCTAATTTATTCACAGCATTGTGCAAAAGAATAAATACACCCTTATTAACAACAAACATAAACTTCCTTTGGGTAGAGCTGTGCACAACTGTAAACAATATTGCAGTCCATATTGGAACTTAACCTACAACATATATAGGTCTGTAAATCATTCATGAATTGTTCAATTTAGATTTTTTTTTTTTTTAATTTTTAAATAAAATTAGTTTGACAGATTTTGAAAACTAATTCAACATTTTTTTGTATGTAATGACTCAAGTAATGATATAAGGACTTTATGAGGACGGATGAACAATTAGTTTTCAATGTCATTCTTACGAGTTGGATGAAAGCAATTTGTTGGAAGGAATGAGAAACTGCTACTATGATGTGCACAAATGACTAATTGTTTTGAGAAATGCATTAACTGTTGTGCAAATGTAAATAGTGTTGTGAGAAATGCACCAAAGCCACTGAGAAAAACTGTAAATTTCATTTTAGGAAGCACCAATAAAATTAAACAACAACTGTCTCTTTAGTGTAATTTCTAAACGTTCGAATCAGACAAAATCTGCAGAAACTCATGTCTGGTCCGAGCCCCTCCCCTGGAAATCTTTAGTCTATATCGATTGCTGATTGGTTTCTGTATTTGAAGGCAGGGCTTTATTCACCAAATGACTGTTACACTTTTCTCCATTCAAAACTATACGAGTGACATGTCTTGTGTTTTCTATACTCTTTGGTACATTCTGTACAATATACCATGCAAATGATAAATGTATAAGTTGTCATGGACTGTTTTATTGTAAATGTTTAAGAGATACAAAACATGCCTATAGAAAACTTTAACGTTAACTGAAATTACCTGTGGCAATAAGCTCTAGTTTCTTTTATAAGTCCCTGCTCTTTAATATTTTGTACATTAAACACATTTTTAATATTCCTGCTGCCTCACAGCCCTACATACTAAACTCATCTGCTGAGGTGTGGGCCATAAAGAATTTGGGCCACATTTTAATTAATGCTTTTAAATTAGGCAGAAATATCTATCACGACCTGAAAAAAAACTCTTTTTAAACAACCCTGAAAATGTAGTAGTTATATTAATAATTCGCAGGTAAAGGCCAATTATAATGCAATTGAGTCCTCGTTAGGGAAATTGTTTTTCATCTGTGCGCCTTCTGCAATCACGACGACTGTGCAAAATAATTAATTTCAGTGCTTGGAAATAAAAATATCTGCTTTTTAATGTTGGTTCATTTAAAGAACTGGTTAAGGGTTCAAATAGTTTTGCAAAATGCTACATCTCCTTACGTGTGCCCTCAGAGACTGTGACCTTTGTGGATTTGTGGAATAATTATAACAAATGTCACACCGTAATGCAGTTAAATGTCCTCTTAACAACCTATAAAGGAAATAAGGTGAAGGAAGTCCTTATGGAATTAACTTAATGTTGACTTTTAGTGAAAGTAAAATGGAGAAATAATGATTAGAGCAGATTTAAGAGTTTGTTCACCCATATTTAAAAATTCTGTCATCATTACTCACCCGCATGCGGTACACACACTGTTTTTGGTGTTTTGAAAACAAATCTAAAGAGATTTTATTTAGTCTCAAATGTCCAAAAAGTTTCTCTGAATCATCATCTGAATACATTTCTGAATGTTCTGAATTCTGCCGTGTCACTATTTATGGTTTTATGCATAAGTAATATTTTTCAGCTACTCTTTACACCTCTGATTGTCAGATTGTTATTTCCACTGTAAATGATACAAGTGTTGCTTTGACTTTCAAAAACTAGCAGCAGTGATGGACAGAGTACTGAAAAATCATACTTAAGAAAAAGTATCATTACTTGCCTAAAAATGTAGTGCAAGTAGAGTAAAAGTATCTGTTTACTCAAAGTATGAGTAAAAAGACCTTTTAAAAGTACTCATGAGTAGTGAGTATTATTCTGAGAAAAGCTGATGCATGTACATGTAATTTACATGTGTGTAAATGTAACATTCTGTGGTGCATTTAGCTTTTGCCCAGCAGGCACACAACATCATAAGACAATAATAAGACGTTATGTTAAATTTAGGTTGTGATGTAAGGTGACCAAAATTCAATGTCCAGCTAGTCTAAGGATAATGTTATTTTGACGTTCAATAACGACGTCACATGACATTAATATTTAGTTGATTTTAGGCTGTGTTGGAAAGTGACCAAAATTCAATGTCGAACCAACATCTTAAACCAACATCATATTGATGTTAAATACTGACATTTATTCGTCAGGTATAGCAATCAAAATTCAACATCTGATAGACATCATATTAGTAACGTCATTTCATTTCCAAACAAAATGCAACATCCCTACGACGTTGGGGTACAACGTCAATCTAACATCATGTAGATGTCTTGTGCCTGCTGGGTGTTTAAGGCTTAAGGTCATCATACAGTAAACATCCGTCATTTTCTCATCAGTGACACGCATCTGAACAGTCTCTGGGTCATTGCGTGTGACAATTTTGAATATCTTCTTGGACACTTTTATGCTTCCAAACAGTTTCCTGCATTTATAAATCGTTCATGTCTTGAGGTAGTTCATTATGAAGTGATTTACCATCTATGTGCGATCTGATTGGACAGGAATCACAGAAGTGATTTTTCTAATCCCCATAGACAAGAAAAAATAAAGTAGTGGCAGGAAAGTAGTGGAATAAAAGGACCGATACCGCACTAAAAATGTACTTAAAGGAAAGTAAAAGTACACATTTTTAAAACTACTTGGTAAATTACAATTTCTGAGAAAAACTACTCAATTACAGTCATTTGAGTATTTGTAATTTGTTACTTTACACCACTGACTAGCAGTATTTCACCCGCTTCAAATGTTCTCACTTGATTGAATGGGCGTTATCAGTGGTTATTAGCTGATAGAAATGGGCCAGTAGGGGTCTTCTGCGCCTACTGGTAGGCTCAGAAGGCTGTTATCATCCATCCACATGGTTAATCAGCAATACTAATAGAGAAGACTCCAGATCTGTTTTTACATTACTGTGATGGTTGGGTTTAGGGTTGGGGTAGGGGTAGATCTTAATAAAATACAATTAAAGGGAAATTTATTAAATAATATTAATAATTCTTGTTAACTTCCGGCCGCAACTGTATGTGATCTATAGCTGATTAACCATGTGGATACCAGTAGGCGCAGAAGGCCCCTGCTGACCCATATCTATCAGCTGATAACCCCTGATAACACCCATTCAATCGAGTGATAACACTTGAATCAGCTTTAGTATTTGACTGTGAAAAATGTTTACAGTCTTTCATGCACACATTGTATTTTTAGTGAGCCATGAGTCTGATTGTCTGACAAGAGCAGTTACCCCATTAAATTCAGCCCTGAAGGTTTCCTGAGCACTAGCATACACGTTAATACAAACGTAATGTTGTCTAATTCATTATTCTTTGGAAATGCTGTTCTGAAATGATGCTGTCTTGACATGTCAACAGCACAAACCAAACCCTTTTGAAGCCCCACCATAAATTCATATATTGCATTTGAGGGCCAGAGTAGACTAAGCATTTGGCAAATTTCTTAAATTTCTTAGATTCTAGCAGAAAGACTAGAAATACTAAATAATTTTATTAATTTTTTTGGCAACAAAACATTAACAATAAAGTACTCCATTTATCCTGCACTGCTATCCTCGAAATTTCACAGACCTATACTCTGCATGCTTTGGAGCATCAAAGAAAGATGCTGAATGTTTGGTTGAAAAAGATGAGAGAAACAGAAAGCACAAAATGCCTTCTCAAAAGCTGCCAGCTCCGTCTCCTGTGATAAGCTCAGTTTGAAATCACAATAGTGTCTCCAGACCGTTGTGTGAACCCCTCGACAGGCATCTACGTATGTCCGCACTCTTATCAAGGCTGGCCGGCTATATCACACTTCAGCTCATTATCGACACACTCTCCAAAATGTGTTTATATATCCGACGCTCGGGAACCTCCTGCTGGTGTTTATAACAGCCTCATATGTAGATGAGAATGTGTGTGAGTGTGCCAGAGAATGCAATTTGCACTGGATGCTGAGCGATATAAGCGCTTTCCTGAATCATGAACAGATCTGAATGGCCATTTTGTGTTCATTTTGCTTTAATCTGTACTATGTGCTGTGTTTTGAAAGCAATTTTCAAGCCTACTCAAATCATAAATTGTCAGTACACTGCATAAAAAGTATTTTAGAGAGATAGCAGCATGTTATTTTAACACTGAGATAGGTAGGTCTCTTAGTAAAATCTGTTGATTTTAGTAATCTTTGTTATAATCTTTCCCAATGGTGTTTTTTTTTACGTCATGTATTCTGTTTTTTAATACTAACACAAATATATATTAATGTTTTTTAGACATTGAGATATGTTTGGTTTGTTCTGATTATGACTGATTTTGTCTATGAGCAATGGAGACATTTTGTTTTTCTAATTGTTTCTCATTTTATTTGCATTATCCTATTTTAAAGAGCCCCTCTTATGGGTTTTTGAAAAGGAGCTTCCATGCAGTGTGTAACACAGCACTAAGTGAATAAAAACATCCAGCTGAGGGTTAAATCTGAAAGTGCACCATGCCAAACTACAGATTCTTTAATGAAATAGTCGACACAGGGTCGAATAAATGATTTGTGTTGAATTCTGATCTTTGCACCAAATATAAAGTACCAGATCCAGTAAAACTAGAACTCGCCTTTCCCTTCAGACACTAGCGGAGCGCGGGGATCATGGGACTGATCATGACACGAAGATGACGATGACTGAAAGATGGAGATTTGGCTGTGGGGAATAAACGGTTAAAGTTCAACAACGACACAGTATAGCCAACCTAATGCTGTGTTTGTTCCTGCCATTTTTCTGATGATTGATACAATAACCTACGCTGCGATGCAAGATTTGTCAACCGTGTGTTATAAAAGGAAGGAGCAGCAGAGACTATTATGTATGGGACTTTGTCAGACTTTGACAGGGACTTTGTCAGTAACTGTTACAGTTCATATGGACCAGTTTCTTCTTCCACCGGATCATAACATGTAAGTGTAATTAAAATTTGTATTTAATAGTGTGTTGTAACTTGTAATCGCACCACGCGGCTTGTAATCACTTGTTGGTGCTTGTACTATATCTCTCAGGTAAAATCTTTATGGGGCTATTCACATATTGCATCCAAAACCACGTTAAAAATGTTACGCAGGCTTCTTCCTTTACCAATTTAAATGCGTTTCTGAACACGCAATACTCTGCAGTTTGCCACCACCAGCAGCTGATCATACACATGGTAAATTTTCAAAATAGTTAAACTTTTTCCACTGTGTAGATTAATACTAAATATGTGTCGTTGTTATTACTTGCTTTATTGCATTCCTGCATTTGGCTCTCACACTACTTCATAGACGTGGTGGGCGATTCTCTCTGTCTCACGCTGAACCCAATCCACCAATCACAACAGACTGGGCCATCGGACCAATCACAGCAGATTAGCCTCATGCAAAGTTTTGGGAACAAATGAATTGATGAACAAATCATATGGGAGTTATTGGGATAATAAGGTAAAAATCAGTGCATATTATAATTCGATGAATGTGTTTTTTGACCTTGCATGCATATCAGCCTGTTGTAGGAGATACCTCAAAATCAAAATATGACCTTTTATAATGCTAAATAGGGGCTCTTTAATACAAATAATTATTTAAGTTTTAAAAAACTGACTGGTCTCTCTTCTCCTTCTGTTCCCAGTTCTCGCTCTAGTCTGAAAAAATGGATACATTCATTGATTTTATAACTAAAAGTGTGAAGGTCTCCAACTCTTCCAGTATTTATTTTACTTCCAATATTTATTTCCAGACACTTCCAATATTTATTTCACTACCTCTAATACTGACACAGCAGCCGAGGCTCTGGCAGAACTGGACAGGTGATTCTCAACTAATTCAGTGGTCCTGAGCGTGGCATGTGATGCTGTCTTCAGCCATAACAAAAAAGGCATTGGCTCTTCCCTAAGCATGTTTGGGAGCTTTAATGCTGTGATCTAGACACAGTCAGAGCTAGGAGTGAAATGTCCCAATTTAATCGCAAATCAGTTGTGTATATATTTACCACGTGAGGTGTGTATTTTGCATCACATTTACAATAACAAAACCGATAAATTGTTTGTCCTCTAAAAACAACTGGAAACAAAATGTATATGTTAATGCACTGTAAAGCTAATATCACATAATAAATAACCTTTAGCCTTTATTTGAAGGGTTCCCACACATTTTTGACTATTAAAATACTTTATAATTAATTTTTAACGTTTCACAAGGTAGTCCAAAGCCAATTCCACTGAAGAAAAAGAAAATATAGGCTACACATATTTGAAACTTAGGAAATGTGGTATATGATGCACATGGTCAAAAGGTAGGTGACCCCCACACACAAACGCAAAACTGAAACTCTGCCAAGGCTTTTATATTTAGATTCTAAGCAAACCTTTCTTTTGATATCTTAAATTGTTTGTTATTAGAACACAACACCAAAAAATGCTTATTTAGAAGTTCTTAGATTGAGATTGAGTGGTATCTAGCATTTCTACCACATAAAGAATCTGTTAAGCCCTGAATGGTTTTGAAAGTTCTCTAATAGTCTGTTTAAATAACATGGTGCTCAAATATTTTGCCCCCAAGCTCCCCCCAATTACGAAGTATTCTAGGGCCCGCACACAAGTTTTTCTTTAGACCATTTTGAGGGATGTAAACAATAACACTGATCCTAACGTTTTTCTTGTTTTATATTTTTAATTTCCATAGAATACAAAAAAGTCTACATATTGATAAATAATGTTACGATTTCTGTTTTAACATTAAGTTATGATTAATTGCCTCTTGTTACAGTTATGAAATATTTTCACTAGCAGGAAATGTTCATGGGGTAATGACATCACCACATTGAAAATGGTCTATATCTAAGAAGCATGTCTAAGCCAAATTTTGTCATTATAGTAAATTTGAGTAACATTGAGTAACATTGGCTCATTTCCACTCTGAATATGGTACAGTACAGTGCAGTATGATTTGGTAAAGGTCACTCTGACCAGGCTTGCGTTTCAATATCCAATTGTACACTTACTTAATAGACCTGGTGTATGCCAGAAAGCTTAACATCATTCTCGCTTAAATATAAAAAGTTGTAGGAGCTGTCATATTGTGTCTTTTGCATGGTTAAGATCATTATTTCAAATGTTGAAGAACAGCAAGGATGCACAAACAGAAAGAGGAAGTGACATCTTGTGCTTCCCACACGTTTAGACGTGACTCGTGAACCGCCTCGTAAACAACAATAGAGGACATACAGCAGATCCTGCTCTTGCTTTTTGGCATGTACCTTATCACAAAAAGATAAGTTTGTTTGAGCATGGTTCATTGTTGATTTCAGTGATTGTATTATTAAAGTGTTGTGTCGACTATGTATTTAAAATGTCACCTCCTGTGTTGTCATTTCATTCCGTATGATTAACTAGTAAATGCATACAGTACTGTACTGTACAAACTGCGACTCAGTGGAAACAACCCATAAAACCTTCTAATTCTTATCCCCTTAAATACAAATGCAAAGTGACCCAGTTGGTTTTCAGCCTCTGCAAATGTTTGGACAGGGAGTCACATTAAGATCGTATCTCAAGAACTCAAACGTACAGAGCCTTCAAAATAAAAATACCAAAAGCAAAGTTTGTTTAAAACCAAACTTTCCTCAATCATGAAATAGAGCTGAATGTCCAGCTTGTGCTTTTTTTCCCCTCTGTAATCACTGCTGTGTCTTGTGGTTCAAAAGAGATTTTCAAGCATACGCAAATAATAAATTGTCAGTTCACCACGTATCTGTGCTTATATAACAAACAAACTAACTTTGTGTATAGCTAATACCAAGATAAACAGGATGCTCAAAGACACCTGGTCGGAATATTATAATTCCAGGATATTAATGGTACGAGGGTTTTAAGGATGTCAGAAATCTGTCTATTAGCGATAAGAGGAAGTGTTGTTTATTCCGAGTGAGTTTTAGCGCTGCTGAGACAAAGTGTAGCTTCATTTATGTGCTAATGTAGGAAGGGAGAGATAAAAGAGCGGAGAGTGATCATTCTGTATGCCAGCCGAAGCCTTTTGAACAGAAAGAGCAGGAGTTCAACTGCAGCACCTGCCACACAGCCGCAGGTTTACCACAAACTTCAGCTGTAAACATCCGGGATTTTCAGCAAGCGCTCTGAGTTTAAGGAAATAATGACTTTGGCACTGGGTGTGCGTGCGACGTCCAGATGGTTTGTCACATAAACTACTGAAATTATGTGCTTGATCTACTTACTGGCGGTAGTTCTTTTTGGATTAGAATATAAATAAAAAAGCCATGACCGTTTAAAGTGACACGTGCTTACTCAGGTCTAAAAATTTTAATTTCATCATAAACTTAGGAAAATGATGAGGTCCAGTAATATATGTGGACTGTTGCAAGTTCGGGTGCATTATATATACCAAAATGGAAAGTTTAATATTGGAAAAAATCTTGTGTTCAAGTATTACTTTATAAGTAGAGTTAAATATATCCTTCTGTCTTTCGGATGAGACGTTAAACCGAGGTCCCGACTATCTGTGATCTTTAAAAATGGCCAAATTCGCCCACTGGCCTCTGTCCATCATGGCCTTCTAACCATCCCCATATCATAACTGACTTAATCACTCTGTCTCCTCTCCACCAATCAGCTTGTCTGTGGTGTAAGGTCTGGTGCAATATGGCTGCCGTCACGTCATTCAGGTGGATGCTGCACACTGGTGGTGGATGAGGAGATTCTCCCCAATGTGTAAAGCACTTTGAGGCCCGTTTACACTAATACATTTTCGTTTTAAAATGCATAAATTTTGCTACGGTTACGCCATCCATCCACACTACGCCAGAGTTTTTGAGCACCAAAGATTAGCTAAAGAGACCTTTTCATTTTAAAATGCTGCTGCTCCATGTCAATGTGGATGGGGGAAATGAAGACATCTGAAAATGGAGGCGTGGCTGCAGACACTGACCTATCTGATTGAGGCTTTTTCCTCAATATTAAGTAGCCTACACAACGTCTTGCATCCTTTTTTTGTAAGGTCACACTTCGCAATTTTGATATGGAAAACAAACTCCCCAGGACACGTCGGGGAAATCTTCAAAGGGAACAGTATACTTTATAACGTCATTTGCATCACCCCTGGCAACGTTGTTTTACTTTCTTAACAATAAAATGAAAACTTTTTTTTAAGGAACTGCCTATTTTCAATTTGATATTAGCAACTTAACAGACACCAAAAATGTTGAGGCATTGTGTAGCTGCATATTTATATGACCGTCATCTTCACTTTAAGCATATTTTTAACAAAGCGGAGCCTATAACATAACAGCCTCCTTGACTAGATGAATTAAATATCACATTTAATAAATATAGTGAGATCAGATCCAGCGGAAGATTCTTAATGAACAGTCCGATGTGCACAGCTCTCACCTGGGGAGCTCTGCTTAAAGCACCCGCTAACTGCCTGGAGCTCAGACGTGCGCAAACAATACAGCGCATGCCAGAGTGTGTGTGTGGTCACGTGATGTGCGTTTTCTGCATTATAGTGTAGACGGAGAGCTTTTTACAAATGTTAGAGGAAACAGCAGTGTGGACATGGATCATTTTCATTCTAAAACGCTGTTTTAAAACTAAAACGTATTAGTGTAAACGGGATGTGCAGAAAAGCGCTATATAAATGTAAGGAATTATTAATTATTATTAATATCTGCTTACAATATATTGGAATATATTTGGTTACTTAATATATGGTATGTTTAAAGTTACATATCTAATTCAACTTTTTTCAGATATACAGTAGTCTCTATATAGGACATTAAGTATCAGCTCTATGCAAAGTGACACATTTGGTTTTTAAATTTGGACCACATTACAATCCTATTATCTTTACTATATAGGTCCTTAAAAATAGGAATTCCAAAAAGAAAGTTTATTTAAAACAAAAATCTAGAGATCTAGGTAAACTGGTTTTATTTAATGATCTAAAGATCTCTCTGTTCAACCGATCAACCATTTTATTTTGTGTTGCACATTAGTTTGGCATAACATATGGCTGATTAAAATGGCACTAATATTGTAGGTCAGAACGTGTTTGTCTACAACATTGTGACCCAAATAATTTGTCTAGATTTGACCATATTAGTTAGTTTGCGTTTATTTTACATTAAATCAAACACACCCTTTATTTGGTGCAAAACAAAATGATATATAATCATAATCTTTTACTTTACTCCATACTGTAAATCATTAGTTTTGTTGCTGTTTATACTTGGAAGCCATTGCGCTCAAACAAAACTATACCACAGTTTTTTCATATATACACAAATATATGTATTTATGGTCAACCAAAATGAAATAGCTTATGTAAGATGATGTACATTATGCCATCCGTTTAGCTCTCCATATAATCTTTGTGACCTCAATAGGCTTCACAAACCAATGAGATCTGTAGGCAATATGAGTAAAGTGATGTCATATTTATTGCTAATCGCTAAGCGTAATATGGCAGGGGCCCCTTCAGCCAATCAGTGTTGTGGCCCCACAGGGAATTCAGCTCAAGCCGGTGTGTGTAATACAGTCATACCTCATTACCTGTGTTGGTCATCAGAATTTTCCCTGCACCCAATGTGCCTAAGAGTCCCATAAATACAAATTCAAGTCTTTGCTTCAGAAGTTTAGTGAATCCAGTCTTTGCTGGATCAGGCATATCCAGTTAACCAAACTAATCACGACAAACCCTTCTGATTTAAGAGTCTATATTAAGATGGAAGTACAAACGCTCACGAAACAACTTCCATATGCTGTTGAAATATTAAAACAATCCATCTATGGTTTTCCTCTCCTTACAAATGCAATACGCTTTTAAGACATTTGTCCATGCTGTGTTTCCTTCGCCATGTAAAGTTTGATTCAAAATGACAGCTTTGACAAATAGATGTTTTTACAACTTTTATATACCAGTATTAATCGTAAAGCAGCACACTTTAGAGTGTGACAGTAATTGAGTGGGAATTAGTTTCAGAAGGTTTTCCTGAGTGATCAGTTTTCAGTGCGGCATAATTCCTGCAGATTAGAGAATTAGAGGTGGATGATTCATTTATATATATCTGCTTGAAACCATAGCAACAATCATTGCTTGCTTACTCTGAACTTGGGCTAAAAATTGTCAAGTTTTTCTTAGACTGAAGGTCAAAGCAATTGGACTACCATGACCATTGGATTATCACAAACATTGGCAAATGACTTAATTTCAGAAACTCTTATGTACTAACATTAAAATTAATCAATGCACTCATCGTATAGATCAGTGGTTCCCAAAGTAGGGGTCATGGGACAACGAGGAAGAGTCGCCTGGCGATTTTCAAAAATCTAATTCATTTTTTTAAACTATTAGAATTACCATATATTATCCATAACCTTCTGAAGAATAAAATAGTAGTTATTAGTAGGGTTGTTACAATACTGGAATTTGGTACCAATCGATACTGAAATTTTAAAACCATCCATTTCCCGCTAACATTTGAAGGCTACTGAGCACATTCTTAAACGTGCTGATTTGCCATTGTGTTCACATGCTCCACAGAAATGACTGTAATTGGCCGTGAAGGTCATCAATTCACTGAACTCACTGCTGTGCAACAGAGACACTAAAGTGTTTCAAAGTCACGTCGATTAGCTGGTTTGTTTATGAGCTGACATACGAGCGATCAACTCTGATAAATCACGGCTTTAAAATGCTCCAGTGTCCTTGTATCTATGGTTACACAAAGTAAACAGCAGTAAGTTCAGTGAACGGATGTCCTTCATGGCCAATTACAGTCATTTTTGTTAAGCATGTGAACACAACGGCAAATCAGCGATGTTTAAGAACGTGCTTAATAGCGCTCAAATGTTAGAGAGAAATGGACATTTTCAAAATTTTAGCATTGATTTGTACCGAATTCCAGTATCGTGCAACCCTATTTATTAGTAATATTGTTAACATGTTAATAATAAACATTAAAAAATAACATGCAACTAAAAAGCCATCAGAATCTTTTTTTTTTCTTTTTTTTTGCATCCTCTGGGGCGATTACATTATATTAAAGACACAATAGTGTCAACACAATGATTTTATGGCATCAGGTTAAACTTTCTTGACACCCTTACGGCACTCACGTACATTAAAAATAAATACAGGCCACAACTGAACATGGAGGATGGTCTCAGATTGGAATTCTCCAAAACTAAACGATGAATAGACTTGGGCCTGGTTAGTTTGCACCATTGTGTGTTATGTTCATAACATCACGAATGCCTAGAATGTTCAGAATCTAGAATAAGCACTGCTTTGTTTACAGTTCTTACTTTTGTTGTCCTCTTTATTTCCCTTCTTTTTTCAATGAGAAACATACAGCATTGAGCACATGTACTGGTGTCGTCAGTTGTTTCTTCACATGCAGGCAAATAATACATATGCTAATTTGTCATCAATACTGTGTTTAAGTTCTGCTTTTTGACCCAGACCTACACTACAGGTGATTGCACAGTCATATTTCTGTCTTGTAGGGTTGTGCGATATTAAAGAAAAAATATGATTAGTGATAGCATGCTAAATTATGCGATAACCAATACAATATTTAAAAATAACTTTATAACCAACATATATTTCATATTGGGTGCCACGGTGACTAAGTAGTTGGCACGGTTACCTCACTGCAAGAAGCTTGCTAGTTTGAGTCCTGGCTGGAACAGGAGTCCTTTCTGTGTGGATTTTGCATGTGCACCTGTGTTCGCATGGGTTTCTTCTGGGTGCTCCGGTTTTCCCCACAGTCCAGAAACATGAGGTACAGGTTAATTGGATAAACTAAATTGGTTGTAGTTTGTGAATGGGAGAGTGTGTGGGTGTTTCCCACAACTGGAGGTTGCACTCTCAGTGATGGGTTGAGGCAGAAAGTGCATCTGCTGTGCAAAACAATTGCCAGAGTAATTGGTGGTTCATTCCACTGTGGCGAATAAGCTGATGGAAAGTATTTCATATTATTTCAGGGACTTAGATGCGTTTTATTGACTTCTGAAAGAAAATAGGCATGTTTTACTGTTACATGAAACAAATCAGATATTTTAACAATGCAAGCACAAAAATAAAATAAATATCACCACCACATTGCTCCACAGGTATAGTTATATCAAGTACAAACAGGAAAACAAAAAACTTTTAAATAGAGTCAAATAAAGTCTTTGCTTTCTTATTGCGTTCTTAGTATGGTTTGATTGCTTAGTCAAACAGTATTTGAACATCCATACTAAAATCTATTTTTGGATAAGACAGCCATCGTGTCCTCTATGGACACGGTTTCAGAGATACATGTTGAAATATTGCCTGATGTGTTGAAAATTGTTTTATAGGGTGTGCAAGTGGTAGGCACACAAAAATGTTTTGTATAAAAAAAAAATTATTTATTGCAAACCAGAGTGATATGTAAATTGTAATTTGCGCATTTACGATATTTCATTCATTTCAATACATTGCACAGCCATAATAATTTTTCGACTTCATCATTGGTGCCTACCACAGCCATATCACCCTGCAGCCCAAGAGTGGTTACCCACTGAAGTTAAGCAGGGCTAAGCCTGGTCAGTACCTGGATGGGAGACAACATGGGAAAACTAGGTTGCTGTTGGAAGTGGTGTTAGTGAGGCCGGCCGGGGGCACTCAACCTGCAGTCTGTGTGAGTCCTAATGCCCCAATATAGTTAAGGGGACACTATACTGTCAGTAAGCGCCATCTTTTGGATGAGATGTTAAACCGAGGTCCTGACTCTCTGTGGTCATTAAAAAATCCCATGGCAATTCTCGTAAAGAGTAGGGGTGTAACTAGGGCTGTGCAATTAATCAAAAATCTGATTTCGATTTTGGCTTCTAACGATTCTGAAAAGGCATTAATCGAGATAAACGATTATTGCGACAAACACCACCCCCTTTCCAGTTGTACACATTTGTTGCTCTGCAAAGCTCAGTTCCACGTGAACAAAAAACATGTACTGTAATGTAACGTTTGCTGCAAGGGATGCGCATCATTCATTGATGAACAATTAAATCATTCATGTTTAAAAGCGCGAACGAGACAGCTTGCTTCTCTGTGTGTGTGCACGAGCTTAGCCTCGGAGACGAGCGGAGCACACACATCTAACGCCATCTTAATGCGAGCACTTTAATGGTCAAATACATGCAAAATTGTGTCAGAGCGTGGTGTTTAGAAAATATTCATATTAACCCTAATTTGTGTAATAAACAAACAAGTTGAGAATCAAAAGACATGTGAAAGTGAAACCATATCAGAGCCGCACTATTCTTAAAGTGACAGCGTGCAATAATCCTGCTGCCGCCTGTTTTTATTATGAATCAAATAACAAATGGAGAAAATTCTTCACTGCTCTTGACTGAAGGACTTTGTAGCTGAAGTTTTTTTTCTTACAGTGAAGATGCTTAAAGCACAGTTTATTTCATATTTTTATTCTATTGTATTTATTTCCCTTTCCTTATTTAGGGGGGGGGGGGGTGGAATAACTGTGCATATATACAGTATTAGCGACCCTTTTCCCCCCAATTTCTGTTTAATGGAAAAATTTATTTTCAACCCATTTTTAAACATAACACTTTTAATACCTCATTTCTATTAACTGATTTCCTTTATCTTTGCTATGATTACAGTACATTATATTTTACTAGATATTTTCAAGATACTAGTATTCAGCTTAAAGTGACATTCAAAGGCTTAATTAGGGTAATTAGGCAAGTCATTGTATGACATAGTTTCTTCTGCAGACAATCAAAAATATATATTGCTTATTGCTTAATAATATTGACCTTAAAATAGGTCTCAAAATATTAAAAACTGCTTTTATTCTAGCTGAAATAAAACAAATAAAACTTTCTCCAGAAGAAAAAATATTATAGGAAATACTGTGAAAAATTCCTCTGTTAAACATAATTTGGGAAATATTTATATATATATAAAAAAAAATCACAGGAGGGCGAATAATTTTGATTTAAACTGATAATCGTTTTGAATAATCGTGATTACAATTATGACCAAATAATCGTGATTATGATTTTTCCCATAATTAAGCAGCCCTAGGTGTAACCCTGGTGTCCTGGCCTAATTCCCTCCATAGGCCCTTATCCCCAATCATCCCCATCCACCAAATTGGCTTTATCACTGTCTCTCCACTCCACCTATAGCTGGTGTGTGTTGAGCACACTGGTACCATTGTCCTGTGGCTATGGATGCTCAGATCAGGATTTTTGCAGGCGATACTAAGTACCTGACAAGTTCCTTGTCATGGTGATCGGCCAATACCGAGTACCGATTCTGATGCTTCAAGCTTTATAATGCCGAAAGCACATTTTCCCTCTAAGTACAGTATGATATATAAGTGGAGATCTCTCCTTACCTAAGAGAATAAATGAAGGATGTTGCATATAACCCTTAAACAGTTCTCTTATAACCATTTAGTGTGGACTTGAAATAGTCAGATGCAGGTTTACAGAAAATAATAAAACATGTTATAAAAAATGGTAAGAAATGACTAACAGTGCAATTTAGAAACATTGCAAATGATTTGAAAAATTCAACATTTCTTAATGAAGAAAGTTTGGAGCGTAGCGTTAAAATGCACTCCTATTAAAACAATACCTATTTACTAAAAAGCAATAGGCCTATAAACTGCTGATTATTGCAATAACTAGGCATATATTAGAACAAGTTAAATTATATCATTAATGTTTCCAGCCAGGTTTTAGTGAACTTGCAATATTATCAAAAACACAGAACTTTTAATTCCTGCAAAGCCATTAAAATATTTGAAAATGTTGATTGAAGCATTTCAAAAGCATAAAAAGCATTTTCTCAATAGTTGCATTTTCTCCGTTGATTTTGCAATAAAACATAAGCATAAAAATTTATCGTTTTGGTAACACTTTTTTTTTTTTTTTTTACAGTTTTACAGTATTTTACAGTTCAGTTATATATGTAAATAACTGGGTATAACAGGGTAATAACTAGGTAGGTACTAAATATTAATATAAGGGCTGTAACAAACTAACAGCAAGAACGAGTGACAAAGCTGGCAGTGTTTTTTTCCTCATGTTGCCTTCATCCTGGCCACAAAGCTTGAACATTCCAAAGGGAATAAACAGATCTTACCATTTTTATTATCAATAATGTTGCTGGCTTTCCTCATTACAGGCTGCTTAAATGTATGGCCTACTGTGCCATCTTAAATTATTTTCATCACTTTCGCTTTCATTCTCATACACTCACTTGTTTGCTGAAATTAATGAATTCCTCTCAGTAGATTCGTAAAACTGCCGTTGATGTGAGAATGATGTGTAAAACACTAACCCAACAAACACCCACAAGCAAGCCCTAACCTTAACCTTAACCCATGCAGTTATCTTATTTTACCTAGTGCTTCTTAGACAAGTACATGTAAGTGTGCATACTGTAAAATAAAGTGCAACCATCATAGACACCTAATATGAAGTGAGACCTAATTTGGTCTCTGAAATTCACACATATAAAAGACAGCGGAAAGGCAATAGATGGAAAAGCACCCAATCCATGCTACTGCTCTAATAGTTCCCATATTACAGTTGCTGAATGAAAAAATAGATTGAAGGAAAAAATAAAAAGGACCTGTTCAGTGGCTGAAGTTCAGAGCAGGGGCAATCCAAGTCACAGCGCAACGGCTAAGAGTAGTGGATCGGCATTGCAAGAATTTTTTAATTTCCTGTTACTCAATAATTCAGTTCTCGTTAGGGCCACGGGACAGCATCCTGTGCGGTATGCTTTTGTGATCAGCTCAATCCATCCGACAGACACTGCCCCAAACCAGCTTTCATTCACAGCCATGAGTCCATCCACCCCTCGGCTCACTGTGACCTCTCTACCACACTGGGAAAGAATGTGTATGTATGTGTGTGGTGTGTGTGGTGTGTGTGTGTGTGTGTGTGTGTGTGTGTGTGTGTGTATGGGTTAGTCAGCTGACTTCCCTTGCACTTAATTGTCATTTATACATCCTTCTGGACATAAATGAGCTCATGGTGCTGGATTGATTTGCTTAGCATGTTTCTTTATCTACTGCAAAAATAAAGACAACAACGACAGCAGAACCAGCTTAAACACACAAACGTCATCAGGACTTCTGATGGCTCCATTAATGTTCCCTGTTTCTTTTCCTGTGCTTGTGGCTGTTTAAGGTCAGATGAATTACTCTCCATCCCAGGTGTTTAAGTGATGGTTATTGCTTTTAACCTCAGGCTAGACTGAGACAAAATCTAGGTTAAAACAGTTGTCTTGTGTCTAAAGGTATGGGTGGATCTTGTCTATACTCTTGAAAGTTTACAAACGTCAAACAGTCCTGTATTTTTGGTAGGCTAGTACTTCCGTATAACCACAGTTATGCATGACATTATTGTTTTCATAAAATCATGTTGTTTTTTTTCGCAATTTACATTAGACAATAATGGTATTGTTTTTTAAAAGCTGCACTTTAAAACGGTTGTGTAATGAACAGCCAATCATCATTAAAATAAAGTTCATAAATGAAAAACTATAAAAACATCCCAAAACGGAATATTTGACATTCAAATTTACATATAGCTACAAAGTTAATAATAAATAATAATTAAAACAAATGCCAAAAATAAAATGTTAACATTATTCCAATCATTTGTTTAATCAATTCTGTTTACCAGCATTTAGATTTTTCATATAAACACAACATGAAAAAATAAATATTCAGTGACAGTTTAGAAAGAAGTCTCATTTGTTATGAATGCATTAGATAATGAGCTTAAAAACAGCGTTTATTTCAATTCAATTTAATTAATCTTTATTTCTAAAGTGCTTTTACAGTGTAGATTGTGTCAAAGCAGCTTAACATTGAAGTTCTAGTAAACTGAAACTGTGTCAGTCCAGTTTTCAGAGATGAAGTTCAGTTTAGTTCAGTTCGGTGTGGTTAAATTTTCACTGCTGAAAGTCCAAACACTGAAGAGCAAATACATCGATGCGCAGCTCCACAAGTCCCAAACCAAGCCAGCCAGTGGCGAGAAACCAAACTTTACTGATTGACAAAAGTGAAGGAAAGAACCTAGAGAGAAACCAGGCTGAGTTGGGTGTGACCATTTCCAGGCGTCAGGGGCTGGAGAACGCTGGACGTCCATCGTGGAGAAGCTGCAGGTGTGAGTAAGGCACCGACGGGTGTCCAGGCTGGGCCACGAGATCAATGCGGAGACTCGTTTGTCACTGTGGTCTTTCAGGAATCATGCTTTCCACTCCTCCAAGACTGCCATAGCATCTGCTCAAGATACAGCCTGGTCCACGGTTATGGAGACCTCTATGGTTGGCATCATCACTTCACAGGACTTGAATGACATCAATGGTGCTGCTCATCTCGAGTCCTCGGGATGGGTATGCCCAGATGGAAGTAGAGAACAAAGAAAATAATTAGTGTAGCTGCTGTACATAGTGTATTAAATAACAATGCGAAAAAGACAGAAAATATGAAAATAGCAGTTATATAAACAAACATGTAAAGCATAGGAGTGTTTCTAACGAATGTCTGGTGAATTCAGACAGGAGGAGTCTTGGCAAGCTTGTTCACCTGCATGGAGCATGCTCATGCATCTGTCGTTATGTGGTGCATCGTGTGTTTTTAGGCCTATCTTTACTAAAAAGATAGGTCTTTAATCTAGTTTTGAATTAAGAGACTGTGTCTGAGCCTCAGACGCTATCAGGAAGGATATTCCAGAGTTTAGGGGCCATAACGAGAAGGCCCGCCCTCCTTTAGAGGATTTTGCTGTTCTACTAGAATTTATCTTTTGTCGTTAAAAATATTTGTTATTCATGTCAGTTTATAGCATGTCAAATAATTTGAACAGAATCAACTTTTGTTTTTTAATATGCTATTAATAAATGTTAAAATAAACATCAACTAGAGTGTAGTTGCAACGAAAGACTATGGCATTCCATTTTACAAATGGTCACATACTCACTATGATAACTATTTGGTTATTAGCACTCATATTACTAGCATATTATCTGTTTAATAGTGTTTATAAAGCACATATTATTGCCTTAATATGTATGACAATTTTGTAGATCTCTTAGCCCTTATACCTAAACATGCTGTAGCTACGTAGTTATTAATTAAAATGTGTCTAATATAAAGTGTTTCTAAACAAATACTACCTAAGTCTTTCTGCTTCAAAAATTCATTTATTCAGTCATTAATTAATTTTCCTTTGGCTTAGTCCCTTTATTTATCAGGGGTCGCCACAGTGGAATGAACCGCCAACTATTCCAACATATGTTTTACAGAGCAGATGCCCTTCCAGCTGCAACCCAGTACTGGGAAACACCCATACACTCTCATTCACTCACACTCATACACTATGGACAATTTAGTTTATTCAATTTACCTAGAGCGCATGTCTTTGGACCGTGGGGGAAACCAGAGCACCCGAAGAAAACCCACGTGAACACGGGGAAAACATGCAAACTTCACACAGAAATGCCAACTGGTCCAACCAGTGTCCTTCTTGCTGTGAGGCGACAGTACTAACCACTGAGCCATCGTGCCGCCATTATTAATTCATAGTAATTTTAACAAATTAAATCTCAGTGTTATCATTGTGATTTCATATAATCAACATAGTCAGTGGCTCTAAATGGACTCGAGCGGAATCTTTTAATCAAGTCTTTCAAATCAATGGTTTTATAGTTAATTCAGCTACATTTTAACGCCATGGCACTGTTTGTGTTGACATACTTGCAATAATATTTACAGCCGTACCATCTGCCACACAAGAAAGCTGGCCGCGTCATTTGGCACATTTGTAACATAATGACCAAACAAATGCTAGACTCAGTCAACAATACTCTTTCCAGCTCTCTAATCTCCTTCGACATGTCACTGTCTCACTAAAAAAGTTTTGATGCCGCTCTGCCGGCGCAATGATTGACAGCTAGAACTGATCTGTATTTATGTAATTAGATCATCCTGTGTTCGAGAGAGACTCGGCTGTCTAAAGCAAGACGGCAATAAAGTTGAGCAATGCAAGCCGAGGCATGGCAGCTTCACACACTCCAACAATCTCAGTCAACTCCATCTGAAAGCAAGTCAACCTTAAAATTTTTTAAATTACAATAATGACTGTCTAAACATTTGTCCTTACTGCGTTCTTGTGTACATACACTTTGTCTAGACGCCGAGTTCCAGCAGAGCAGAAAAAATAGCATTAGCTGGCAAGTGCGGTGCATAATATCGGTATCAAATGCCGTCATCTTCCCATACAATGTAAAGCTGATTTCGAGGGCGATCAATTAGGGTTTGCGCTGGAGCAGAAAATAACTTATGACAGAGCTAAGCTTGAGGAATGTAAGAGGAAAAATAACGAAAAATGACACAGTCACACTCTCTACAAGGCGTTGAGTGTGTAATGCTGTTAAACCTGTAATGTGAAAAATCTGGAGGAAATTCAGCTCATGTAAAACAATTGAAATGATTCTTCTTAAAAAGAATTAGATTCACATTTAACTGTCAAATGGAAATATTTCTCAAGTTTCTGAAATGTGTAAAAATATGTGTAATAATTTTTTGCAAATGCTACTTCACAATGCTTCATAATGGGATTTTATATTGTATTTTTATTATCATTGACATATAAATTTGCATAAAATTTAAAATTACCCTAACTTTCCTTTGGCGGATGCCCTTCCAGCTGCAACCCAGTACTGGGGTTGCACTTTCATTGACACACACTCATACACTATGGAAAATTTAGTGTATTCAATTCACCTAGAGCGCATGTTTTTGGACCGTGGGGGAAACCGGAGCACCCGGAGGAAACCCACGAGAACACAGGGAGAACATGCAAACTCCATACAGAAATGGACCCTCGTCATCGTGGGCAACTCCTGTCAGCATCTCAAGTATGCTGACGTGCTTAGCGAGCTGGTAACAGTGAGAAATCGGCCAGCGGTAAGCGGTCAGCTGGTAAGTGCGAAAAGGAACAACGTCATACTGCGTTCGTTTTAAAGACGAAATGCAGCCATACGTACCTCTGGTTAAATAATTTCATGATCTCCAGAAATGTATAAAGGGCTACATATTCAGAATGATCTGTTTTGAAAATAAATGAATGAATTTAAGCATTATGACATTTTAGAATAGATCAAACACTGAGTAGTGTGCTTACACTTAAACGATGCACTTTCAATATATTCAGTAATTAAAATTAATTTCAAAAACAAAAATAAAATAGAATGAAAAATAGTTGCGTATATGCACTCAAAATGTCAAAATTTACCTTAGTCAATGCTAACAAAGGAGCTTTTCTATAAACTAATCGTACATGGACTATACAGTTTACGTACAGTATAAAAGCAAAGTGTATTGACCTGTATTTTCAAGAGAAATTGTAATTATTGGAATATCGAGACTTTAGGTCTCATTCACCCTAATTGATTTTAACATGTATAAAACAGCTCGTTTTGATCGCTTGATGTTGCTGGTATTTTGTTATATTATATTATTATATTTTTACATATAGTCATAAACACTTTTGTTTGTAGAGCAAGTAGATTTGCTGCCATTTGTTATTCAAAGTCATTACCCACATGGGCAAATGAATAGGAAATCCTAAAAACAATCACAGAATTGAACTTTCTTCCACATTGCTGCACATTTTATATTGAAAAGTTGTCAAAATGTCAAAACATTTTGTTAAGAAGTGCATTAAAAGTAACAGCTATTTTTCACAAAACTCTAATATACTCATCCACCCAAACTGCTTGTTCATTGTAGGGTCATGACGATGCTGGAGTTTATTCCAGCGCTTTAGGCTGTATTCAAGCACACACAAACATTAAACCTATCACCCCACACCCCCCCACCCACTGACTATGACCTCTAGAGACAAATACTAGGTCTGAATGGTATTTCCTGTACAAAAATCTGCATCACTTCCACCAAAATAATAAAACAACACGGCCATCAGACACATGAAAAAAATTCTCCAAAACTCAGCCCTAACAGCTTCATATCCTACGAGGAAGCAGCCATGACATGCTTCCATCTTCACACACAGTCACTGCCACTGGCTATACAAACCTCCATGTCATTGGTCATTTGTCGACGAGTCTCAACCTGAGAAAGGAAACACCAATAAAGTCAAAGTCCTGCAGGGCTGATCCTGGTTTTATGCCTTTTTAAATGCTTTACAGCATCTCATAATGCACTGCTAAAGTACACACCACACTTTTATGCATGTAAACACTTGTATTTACAGTCCAAGGCACATTTGCGCAAACACACAGACACAGTTTTATGAGGGCTTTCCATAAGTGTAATGTATTTAATACTTTACAAAACAATTATTATATGGCTTTAACCAACCCTTACCCCTAAACACAACCCTCACAGGAAATCTGTGGCAAATTTTGACTGTGAAAAGGCCCCATTCAGTTCAGATTTTAAACAGTTTTAAATTACAAGCACAGAAGGCATGTCCCCATAATCCACCTCAACATTATAATGCCTAGGTCATGCCCATGTTATTATACAAATGTGTATCCTGATAATCACATAAACAGCTACACACACACATGCATGCACTCACATACTCACAGGTTGTTTTTTGTCATTTATGAGGACTCTTCATAAAGGTAATGAGTTTTAAATTCTAAAATCAGTTTTTTATGGACTTTCCCCACTTCTACCACTGAACCTAACCTTCACAAGAAATCTGACACAAAAATTCAATGCATCAGTGGCATTGCTCAGAGCAGAAGTTGGGACTTTCTCAACATTTTAAGTGCCAACGGAAGCGTCACCCAATCAGATCGCTGTATGCAAATACACCAGCTCAAAAAGTAGCCGATTGCTGACTAATTTCATTGTCTGACGCTGCTATGACGATCGCGTCAGCCCCAACTTCAGACACGCCCTCTGTCAAGCGTTGACGCTGAAGCCCCATGTGAATCGGGCGTTATACATTCTGATTAAAGAGCAATGAATGAATCTCTCATTTATTTCGATTTTTCGTTTTATTACATTAAATAAAAGTGACACTTAAAACATGTACACATCTAACGTTATAATGAAAGCATTCGTTTGCTTTCCTAACTTTATATGCTCATTTAGGACAAAATTAGTTGTGTTTGAAAAAATCCCCACCAAGATTGACTACTTTAGATGTTATTGTTATGTACAGAATTGTGTACAGAATCTGTTTGGGAAACAGCGTCTATTTACTACTGTCAGCTGACAGTTACTCACCATTATATGACTATTTTGAGGATTGCATAGGAGGGGCAACGGCACCTGTAATGAAAAGGAATCACGCCATTTTTATATTTATTTCAAAGTGTTTTCATGCCTAAATAAAACGAAAGCACAAAACAGACTCACATTTAAGAACAAGGGGCATCCCCTGGTGGTTCGGCGGTATGGATTGGGTATATGTTTGCCACCTTTCATAGAAAGATTGAAAATATGGAAGAAATACGGGAAAATACCTTTATGCAATGATAGCGGGATAGAACGGTAAAATACAGGAGAATCCCGGAAAAAACAGGAGGGTTGAAAGGTATGCAGGGTTGAAAGGTAGTGCGAGTTAGCGGCTTAGCTAAACTTTAGCCGCAGCTAAAAGGAAACACATGAGGAAACAACTCCTTAGGAAAATAAATGCCATGATCTAACTGAGTAAATTTTCTAAAGGTCAGCGAGAGGTTATACCGTTTCAGTTTAGCAAAAGCACACACTCGGGTAAATAAAAAAGATCTGAGTTTACCTTTGCGTGAATTTCAGGATGATTCCCGGGCATGCTGATGTCACTTTCAATTTGTTGTTTTATCAACTCTTTCTTCCCCATACGGTTTTTTGTCTTGACATCAAACTTGAATCTTCTTTTTCTCTCAACTGTTGCATTATCGTTTAATCAGACACACCCTATGGAAGATTATGTAATTGCATCCAGCGTCTACTGTGGAGTTACTATTCAAATAAGCGCATGTGTGTCATGCATCTCACACCAAGATTGATTCTGATTGGATATTTACCAAAAAAGTCCCTCAATCACAATCACATCACATTTTTATTAATTAACGACAATGTCAGTATATTTTTTATTATAGTTGTCATCATCATCACTTAATTTTTATTTCATTTTTGTCTAGTTTTCATTGGTAGAAACTTATTCGTCACAAAAATTATGACGTCAAAGAAATCAATATTGTAATACCTAGGTCATACCCATGTACTTATACAAGTTTTTGTCCTCGGAAATCCCATAAACAAGTACACACAAGAGAAAGAGCAATCAGACAGACACTTATAAGTCATGTTTGTGTTGCGCAGAAGAATCACCCCTAGTGCAGACTGAAAGCCCTGACATGTTTGTTGTTGGACAGGTGTAGAAGCCTGAAGGCTTGATGGGCAGGTTTAATCAGGTTTTGGAGTTGAGATGTCAACCACAGGTGCTGCCGCAGGCCAGAACGTCCCTCTGGGCCGGAAGAATATTCCTCATAATGTGGCTCTTTGTTTGGGGGTGTAGCGGAGAAATGAGAAATATGTCCGAGCTTGATGTTTCCATGTAATCCGAATTTATAACAAGTGTCAGATCTGAGGAAACGTGTTTGACTTTTTACTCATTTTCCTGTTGGTTGTGTACGCCAGCTGTTGCCCCTCCTGAAAAGGTTATTATGGCAAGATCCAGATAGATGTTTTTTTTACCTTCTCTCTCATTTTTATGCTATTCTGGAATGTGTGTACAGTGTACAACATAATTAGTAATGGACATTATGGAGTACAGTGACAACATAATTACCTGAAACATTTAGTAAGGCAATGCATATTTGTGACCATGGACCACAAAACCATGTCTTATGTTGCACAGGTTATTTCTTGGATATATTCAACAATGTAGTGTATAGGCAGAAATGATTGATTTTACTTTTATGCCAAAACTTTACATTACATTACGTAAATGTCCTGTTCTATGGAGATATTTAGCAAATTTATTACTTGTAATAAATCAAAGCTTGATTTTTGTTTAGTAATGTGTATTGCTCAGCACTTAATTCTTACCATTTTAAAGGCAATTTTCTTAGTATTATTTTTTGATGCGGATTTTTGAATCCAGATTTTCAAATAGTGAATCAGCCAAATATTATCATATCATAACAAACATCAATTCAATGCTCCTTTATTCAGCTTTCTTATGATAAATGAATAGAAATAAATAACAAAAAAGATCTTAGGACTTATTTTGTGGTGCTGGGTCATATTTTACATTACTTATTTTGAAGGCTATGCTGGCCAAATAATTGGACAAATTTAACGTTTCTTGCTTAATTTAAAACAGTTATTTTTATAAGATTGATAGTATATATGTTTGTATAAAATATCAGATGATGAAATCTTATTATTAGTAAAAATTAGTATATTAGTAACAGTTTTGACTGTTACTGAACACATCAATATTTTTTTGGAAATGCATATGTATTTTTGGTAGGTACAATCATGCTACAATTGAAAGTCATGTGATGATTTGTAAGAAATACATGTGTTTATTTAACAAGAATACATTAAATTGATCAGTTCATTGATAAGATATTTTATTTTTACAAAATGTTTCTATTAAAAAAAATTGTCCCCCTTTGAATTGTTTTCTTTTTTAAATATTTCCCAAATGATGTTTAATAGAGCAAGGACATTTTTAGAACGATTTAAACAGGAGTTAATATTTTAATGCTCAGCTTTGGTTAAAAAAGAAATAAAATAAATAACAAATATGTACAGGACCGTATTTTTAGGCCTATGTACAAATCTGATGCGAATCTAAAGGAACAAAATTATTTATTGCAAAATCGTTCAAAAACAAAACTTCATGTTGGGTTGAATTGACACTCTTTTTATTCATTTAATAATAAAGGATCTTTTCTTTTAGATATGTAACAGAAATTTGTGCTGCATTTTAGTTGTTAAAAAGACTACAAAATCTAAAGACATTATAGATGAATAAGTCCAACCTTCTAAATAACAATTAGGCATTGGTTGGTTCAGTATAAAATATTAGCTTTTTAATGCTAACTGAGATTAAAAACATTTTGTGGAACTGTTCATATAAGATTTTGTTACTGACTTAAAATATGCCATATAAACTACAGTTTATAAAGCCGTTTTTTTGAGATTTCAAGATTTTAGGATTTCCCCATTTAAGTTGGCAAAACTTGCTCTGTATATGTCAAAAACAGCATTTGAGCCAAGAAGTTTGTCTGAATTTGTAGAATTCAAAAAACAGCATGCAAGTACTGTGATGTTCTTCTACTTCCACTGAGATTCTAGTGTGTGCATACAAATTAAATCGCTTTTCTATCCCAAATGCGAGGATTTCTCTATGTATAAAATGCATCCAATAGAGTCATTGCAAATATGGCCACCTAAAAAGATACTGCCCGGAACTTTGTTATAAGTAATCATCTGTCAAATGGATAGTCAGGTCATAAAACAAGCACTGGTGATATAAACTAAAACCAATCAAAACATAAATCCAAATTTACAGAACAATTAACTTCATCAAAAAAAAAAAAAAAAAGAACAACCAAATCACAACTCTCTTTGTAATTAAAATAAGAAAGTTACTTTTGGAATTTACACTGAAAAAAGAAATTACACTCTGAACCAACTTACATTTTTTAGTTTTTCTCAAAGTATAATATAACTTTGGTTCAAACTATGAATTTAATGTAATCTAAAAAATAAATGACATAAACAGAAAGTAAAAATATTGTTTAATATAGAGAGACTTAATATATTTTTACTTTAGTACAAAGTAGAAAACTAGTGTTTTTAAGTTTACCAAGGGGGTTCATTTTTTTTTGCCAAGGCAAATTGAATAAAACAGGTTATAATCACAGACCATCATTTTTCACTTAACCCAACACAAAAAAAGTATTTTGAATGAAAGACACAGTAGTTTCACTTTTTTCAGTGTAGGATTGGCTTTTCAGGAGTATGCTTTGGCAATCCTGTGTTTATTAAACACCTGAACGTGCTTAGAAGCAAACAGAAGCACACTTTAGTCTTCTTTAAACTTCTTAATTTCACTGAACGCTGCTTTGGCATGCATAGGTCACTATTTCTGGTCAGGTTCAGGCCATTGTGTGTCAAGTTCACCTGAGATGTGAGACTCAGGCCTGCAAACACAATGCATTTGTTTAACGCATGGTCAACAGATCTCAGTGCTGTTCTCAGAACCTCCTCAACCCCAGTAATGGAGACTAGCCTTTGAATTTTGATTATGTTTTATGACTCTTAATTGGACCGGGGTGACCCGTCTCCGTTTCATTGGTTCAGAGGAGGGGTACAGGGTAGCTGATTGGACGATCCACCTGACCTCTACCTCTGCGGGACGGTGAAGACACGTCTCAAGTTCATCCTGAACCTGGGTGGCAGCTGGATCGGTTTACCTACACCTGTCCAGTGGACTAAGGCTCCCTCTTCACCCTGCTCACCCCACAGCTTTTAGATGCAACTGCTTAGCCTACTTAACATATCCACGTTTCCCCAACACAGGTCCCTTTACTACTCTTAAACAACACTGCAAAGCTGTCTTTACAAATTGACAGTGTTAGCTTTTTAAATGTTAATAGGAAACAGTTGGTAAAACTTAATTTTCATGGTTTTCTGTTGACCATAAGTAACTTTGCAAGTAATTAGTTTGCTTAATTTATTGCTAACCGTAACCTAACAGTGTTTAATACAATCTAATAAGAGTTAGCTAGTTGTAAAGTTACTTAGTCAACAGAAGGTCTAAAAGCGACCATGGTAATAAAATGTAACCAAATCCAATTCTCAATCCAAATCCAAAAGAAGGCTGCATATTTACTTATGGGTGAGTCACGGGTGGATAAGATCAATCATTGGTTATGCCAACTTTAACTACCTTTTCTAAAATATTAAGGTGGTTAAAGCAATTTTATCTGACTGACAAATTTGCAGACATCTTCATTATCACAACGAGTTTCTGAGTTCTCTCATCCTTCCAACAGAGTTTGTTCTTCCGAGGTAATCTGGTAACATGTTCAATGCTGCGAATACATTGCAAAAGCATTTCCTGCTTATTCAAATTTGTCATTAATAGTGAAAACAGTTTAATTTAGGCTTCTCTGAATATTTCACTTTAATTTTATTTAGGCTAGATTATTATTTTATTTAACAAATCAATCACAATCTCATGACAATCCATGTTTTAGCACATATAGCGGATTTGTTTTGAAGCGCTTCACCTCAAATGTTATTCGTTATTATTGTTTATAGATAACTGACCAACAAAAGATACATTAAAATTAAGATAAAAATAAAGCAAACAAAATTCGTTTAAAAAAGATATTTTTTTCCAAGAAAAATATACAAATCATATTTTTGTGTGTGCCTTCCCAAAACTACTCAACTAAACGGAGAATTTTTTTTTCTCTCTGTGGAAAATAAAGATTTAATTAATGCTTCACTGTGATTGTATCACAAATCTCAGTTATATATTCACAATTTTTTAACATGTCATTGTTTTAAATGTTATATCTTGAGCATCCGATTTTTCCTTGCTGCTGCTTTTGTGCTTTCACTTTCTCCATCTCACTCGTAGAAAGTTCAGGTGTTTAATAAGCAACTCTGGCAGAAAAATATACATTTAGATTTTAAAGAAAATATCTTAATATTAAAAGGAAATCATACGTTTGATCCTGTCCATATCATAATGCACACCCTTAAATGATTTAGTTCATAGTTGTCTGCAAGCATCAGTGTTTAATGAGATTGAAATAGGATTTAAAATAATACAAATTGAGAAAAGAAATATTGTTAAAGCAACACTTGTAACTGCTTTGGGAAATAACGTTCATTGTAGACATCACGAGATGACTGATCGTGAAGGAACGTGTAGTCTGGCACATTTGTTACCCACGACAAGTCAAGATATTATCAAGAAAAAAATCATAGTGACTTTCGTAACTGACTGTTGTGTGATCTGACCAGTGCTTTAGCTTATTCTTACATACACAATTTGCTGCAAAAACATTTAGCTAAATTTACCATTAGGTAATGAAATGTTATTTTTCACTGGTAATTTAAAACATCCTGCTTTGTATATGTTTTAAAGTTTATTTATTTATTTATTTATTTAAAAAATGTGACAGTTATTGTGGCAATATGTAAAACTTTTTGTGTATTAATTGGTGATGTTTGATTCTTGAAAAAAATCTTTTTATTATGATTATTATTTTTTTCAATTGGTTAACAAAACAAACTCAGATGAACTTCAGTTCCGGGTTGAAGACAAAAGAAACATATTTCACTCAAAAAATGTCAAAATTTACCAAGGAATACAGAGGAGTCTAATGAGTGAGTTTCACACATATTTCTCACAAAGTATTTGAGCAATCTTGATGTGAAGTGTAATATAAAAAAGTAGAAAGCAGATTAATTTCTTAAGTCCCACATGTACATTATAATCAAACTATGATAACAGTGTAATTTGAATGACCTCATGTGAAATGATGCTGGTTATGCAGCTTTCTTTAATCTTTTTTATTAAAAAAAGAATGATGAACATCCAACTCAAACGTATTCCATCGATGATGTATGAATCATGTTTCTCAGAATATTAGATAATTTGAATGACTGATTTGAATGTTTCTGGAAGAAAGTTTGTTCATAACTTTACCATAAATATTTGCCAAATTCCTGAGAATGTTCCTTGTTAGTTGGGTAATAATTTGGCCTCACAGATTTCGCCTAATATGCAGCAGATTGATGTCATGGAGTATTATTTTATTGTGTCCAGCCGCTGGTACTGTTTTATACTTAGAAACACAATAATGTTATTCTAGCCTTTTGTCACACTTAAGATTCCATATAGTTTATGTAAGCTTACTAAAACTATAAACCATATTTTTGTTGTTAGGTCCCATGTGTGCTGTGCGAAAGAAACTGACCATCTTGCATCTCCTCGACTTCTTTGAAGATGCAATGAAAACGAATGACTGTAACTCAATAAGTTTTCAGTACGACTACAGTGCTGGAAATTATGGAGTAACGCAGGTGAGTGTGAGAACACGTCTGTCAACGCTTTCACTGCCACAGCAATGATTATGACTTAACGCTGCAGATGAAAGCATAACCATGTGCAAGCCAGGTAATGGTCATCAACCATTTCCAGACTGCAATAGAGTCTGGAACTTTGTGCTCCAACTGTAAAAGTATTTTCCCTATTAACTTTTTTTTTTTCATAAGGATAAAAAAAACAAAACTGATAGAACAACCAAATCAACCAGCTCTGATATTAATCACGATGAAAAATCACACACACACACACACACACAAAAATTCTGCAAAAACAACCAAACAAAAATATAATACAATAAAAAAAGTTTACATTAAAGGGATAGTTCACACAAAGATCAAAATTTTGTCATCGTTTACCCACCCTGTTCAACACACAAATAACAATACTTTAAAGAAGGCTGGAAACCATTGACTTCAATAGTATTAGTTTTTTCTACTATGGAATTAAATGGTTACTGGTTTTCAACTTCTTTTTTTCCCAAACTTTCCAAATCTTCTTTTGCGTTCAACAGATTTTAGAACATAAGTAAACAGAAGTCACATCAAATATTATTATGACATATTATATTATTATAAAATAAAATATTAAATTAAATTAGACACATATATTTGCAATTGTCTGAAATTTTGTTACAATGCTTCATTTCAATGAATAAAATTCATTCACTGTGATACTTTGGTTTGGTGATATTTCTCTGCAGGATCAAGGGAAATTTTTCCCCAGAAAGTAAAAATATATATTTTAGTAAATACACAAAATAAAATTTAAATGAATGGATTGATTGACCAGAAGTCGACGAACAACCTTAAAGCAGGTCTAGTGTGGTTTATGTTGGACTTTGATGATTTATAGCAAGTTTAGCTGGTCAGCTGTAATCATCAGTCTAATCAAGCTGGTTGTGCAAGGATGTTTTGTTGGGTTAACCTAGTCCAGGGTGTCCGCGAGGTCTTAAAAAGTATTAAAAGTTGATAAATCAATGTAGAGAAATTTAAGGCCCTTAAAAAGTATTTAAATGTCTTAAATGCTATTTTGCAAGGTATTAGATTTAATATCATTTTTGATTATGCAATGTATGGTTGTATGCTAAAGATTGCCTGACATGAAATATGTGAATTTCAGTATGCTATGTAGTTTATGAAATCAATAAAATCCTGCTAGATTTGACATCATGCTGCTTTGACATCAGCAACCAAGGCAACACCATTATTTCTGCAGTTCTATAGGCACCAACCTGCTGAATTAGCTAGATTTTATTCAGTATATGAATAATAATGTTTTAGTTTTGGATTAGTTTCCTGTGATTTAAACTTTTTATTGATTTTTATTCTTTCAAATAATGCACATGAATATTAAATACAGAGCATTAACATAAAAGCAGAACAATAAAAAATAAACGAATACAATAAATAAATAACATCATATAAATTGAGTAAGTAAACCAAACCAAAAACACATACAAGGGAAAGGGGGGGGGGGGGGGGGGGTTGCTAATATAATTATTATTTTGTCTTGTTATGTTTGCTAACATTGTAGGTCGCAGAAATTTTGATATTTTCCCCATTTATCAAAATAAATTTAAACCCTTCCATGTAAACTGTAGGAGAGTTTTTCAAAAGCGGCAACTCCTCCTAACACTGAGATCCACTCGAAAATCGGAGGTCTACTGGAAGATTTCCAGTTTTTAACAATCACCCGTCTGCCTAGCATGATATGGCTCTGTATCCATTGTGATTCAGCTTTATTCATGTGGCTTAAGGGACAGGGATCACCAAGTATATATAAGCTGGATTTGTTTCTTACATTAATATTTAGCAAATATACTGTAAGTTAAAATCTCGCCAGTGTTTCTGAAGTGGTATTAAGGTCTTAAAATGTATGGACAGAGTCATAAAAAAGGTCTTAAAAGGTATTGGTTTCACTCTTTGATACCTGTATATTCTCTGTAGCCAAAAATTCTCCAGAGCTCATCAGATACATAGATAATAAAATAAAATAAAATAAAATTTGGGATGGCACGGTGGCTCACTGGTTAGCACTGTTGCCTTACAACAAGAAGGGTGCTGATTTGAGTCCCAGTTGGACCAGTTGGCATTTCTGTGTGGAGTTTGCATGTTCACATTGGTTTCCTCCGGGTGCTCCAGTTTCCCCCACAGTCCAAAGACATGCGCTATAGGTGAATGAATAAACTAAAATGGCTGTGGTGTATGTGTGTGAATGTGAGAGTGAATCCGCTGTGTAAAACCTATGTTGGATAAGTTGGCGGTTCATTACGCTGTGGTGACTCCAGATGAATGAAGAGACTAAGCCGAAGGAAGATGAATAAATGAAAATAGAATGAAAATAAAACTATTAAACAAAATAACTCTCCTGGATGGGATGAGTGGTTTGGAAAGTGCATCGAAAAGAAAACAAACAAACAAACAAACAAACAAACAAACAAACAAACAAACAAACAAACAAACAAACAAAAATAACATAAAAGGATTTTTCTACATTCTGTTGAGCTCAATGACTGGAATTGGTTATTATACAGACCATGTGCAGAGAAGAAACCGTTTTCCTCCTCCTTTCCCTTTATACTGTTAACTTTATCCAGCGTCTGTAGACGTGATTGGTAATGGACTGCATTTACTTCCTTTTTTATGTTGTGAATGTGATGCTAGCGTGATGTAGCATTACCTGTTGTTCTCACATGCAGAGCGGCATCTCTCTCTGTCTGTATAATAACCCTCCCTTAGGAGAGTGAAGCTTTAATGCGCTCTTATCACGTCTGGTTGTCTGGCTCGCAGTCAAGTTGAGGTCCACGAGGTGAAATGAGTTTGGCAACCTCAGCGGGCGGCGCGAGCCACGAACACACATCCTGCTGCAGTAAGAGGGATAAAGAATGGGAAAATTGACTGCATAAGCAGGACAGATAGAGTTTCACCTCACCTCTCTTTCTCTCTGTCGAACGATTTCAAACCCTTAATCGCCAATCATTTCTCAATGAAACCCAATAATGATGCCCACTTGGTCCCCCCATAATCCCTTGCTGTTATGCAGCACGAGAGAAGAAGACGTTTAAGTGGGACAAGTGCACTACAAATAAAACGCTGGGTTCTTTCAACCCAATTTTAGGTCAGAAATGGACAAAAGCAACTGTTGGGTTAAATTAAAAGTAATTTGGGGTCCAATTATCACTATTTACTACAGTAGCTGCATATTACAAGTCATATTATTAGCATGTTGATTAGTGCATAAAAGCATAAATAAGATCTTATGTGGCAGGATTATATTATTCATTCATTCATTCATTTTCTTTTCGGCTTAGTCCCTTTATTAATCTGGGGTCACCACAGCGGAATGAACCGCCAACTTATTATTCACATTCATACAGTACGGACAATTTAGCCTACCCAGTTCACCTATACCACATGTCTTTGGACTTGTGGGAGATACCAGAGCACCCGGAGGAAACCCATGCGAACATAGGGAGAACATGCAAACTCCATACAGATATGCCAACTGACCCAGCTGAGGCTCGAACCAGCGACCTTCTTGCTGTGAGGCGATCGTGCTACTCACTGTGCCACTTTGATGCCCTAGGATTATATTATAGATTTCTTAAATAATAGCTTTGCTAATTATTAAGCAGCAAAATAGAAGTTTATTCAGTCGAAAGTTGTAGTCAATAGTCAGTTAATGATAAGAATTGGTGCCCAAACTCCCCAAAAATGGTTGGGTTTGTCCACTCAAAATTGAGTTAAAACAACTCAACAATGCATTTTATTAAAGAGTGTGTAAATGTAGACCAGTCCCTTTCTATTCTTCTTGTCCATTCTAGATAATTTATATTAATGAGAAGATCATTTTTCTCTTCAGGGAAGTTCAAAATAACATGCCGCTTTGATCTTAATTGGACATATTGACTGTGATTGATACCTGATATCATAAGCGAGCCTCTCTTTTGCCTCATTAGATGCTCTGAAGTCGACTGAAAGCACATACGCACACACAATACAGGGCGATTCGTGACTAATAACCATGCGGCGATGGCCAGGCATGACTCTTCACCTCTTTTTCTCCCTCTTTCATTCTCATTTTTTCAAACACTCTCACACACACAACCCTGTTTATTAATGAGTAATAATGAACATGGTTTTTGCCTTAATTGCAGAGTCAATCTCACACATAAAATCTGCAAACTGAAAAACTTACATGTACAAGAGAATGAACTAAAGACAAACAAGTGAGTTTTGAGCAAGAAGCAGCCAACTAGTGGTGGAAAAGTGAACAAAAGAAAAAAACTGGAAACAAAGGCAAGTAAAACAGGAGTTGAACACAATGAAAATTAAACCAAAGAGACCCTAAATTTTAGACTTTAATTGTAGAGTGGTTTTACTCAGAAAATCAAGAGTCAATCCATTTTAAAAATTTTTGAAAGCCTCTCTTCGGTTCTACACATAAAGCAATTGATCAAGTTAATGTTAAAACTCCCATTCTGTACAGTACAGTCAATGTGCTATGCAAATAAATTAAATAGATAGATAAATAGATAGATTCCAAGTAGGGCTGTGCGATAAATCAAAATTGAATCGCAATCGCGATTTGAAACATTGTGATTAGCTAATCGCAAGTGGCTGCGATATGAAATATGAAGATATTATGTTATTTAACTTCCCCAACCCAGAGCCAATGCGTGACTGCTGTCTGTGTGTGACAGTCTTGCTAGCCAATTGAGTGAGCACACTTTCGTTCTGCTCAATCAGTGATGCGTTTCCCAAAACCATCATTAGCCAACTAAGGGTGCAAGTTCTGTCGTTACAAGCATAGTTCGCTGATTTGCCATTTCCCAAATCCATCGTTTCAACGAACATTTGCAAACTGCGTCGCAAACTTGTGCACTTGCAACTACACCTCTGGAGCTGTAGTAAGAAACACAGTTCCAGGCTGTGTACTATTCCCACTTAACCCCCCTATGCCCTATTCTTTTAGAACATTCTAACATTTAAACTTGGAATGATTAAAAATAAAAAAGCATCAAAGTCATCTCTCTTAGGTGTAATTCGGTCAAGTTTTTCTACAGTTCAGTTTTAGCAATCTTCATGTTTACAATTGTGCTCCCTTCGCAGTGCACTTTGAAAACATTGATGCCATTTGGAACACAGCCTCATCACGAAAGCTATAGGTGACCTATTATTTAAAAGCGGAATTTATGTTACGTCTCCAAAGCTTGTGAAAACAAAAAATATGGCATACGTTAATGCTGTTAATTTTTAGTAGGTTATTTATTAAGTATCTGTACTGTATATGGCATGGGCCTGCTGGTTTGAACATTTCTGCAGTGGTTTGCATGTGTCAAGTTGTAAAAGTAGACTTTTCAAAAAATAAATAAATAAATAAACAATATCTTACTTAATAATAATAATAACAATCATAATAATAATAATATTAATAATAATAATAAGCATCATCATCATTAATATTATTATTAAAGTAGGATTTTTTTTAAATTTCCTAATAAATAATAAATATTAAATGTAATTTCTTAATAAATAGCTTCATTATTTATTTATTTATTTATTTAGATTAGATTACGTGTTAGCTTTTGTAAGTGATTTCATGTTTTAGAATAGAATATGTAATGTTCTCAATAATATCTGTAAAGGAAACATAGGACCTATATGTGCCATTTACATATATTTCAATTAATATGGAAAACGAGTGTATGCTTTTACCAAAATTAATATTGGATTTAATTTTTAATTTAGTTTGTGTAAAACAATATAATCTGCACAAATAAATTCTGGGGTTTTTCTCTAAATAAGTTGTTACTCCACCCCGTTTAGAGCATCATTATGGGCGTTTTACGTTATAACTAACGTGATTCAAACGATGGATCTGCAGCAGTGAAACTACGTGTTTTGGGAAACACTCATCACTACATAATTCTTTTCCCAAACCATGCATCGTACTATGATAGTTCAGCTGCGAGTTACGTCGTTGTTTAGGAAACGCACTCCTGAATTGTGCAACCGAACTATGCGAAACATCCAAAATAAAAACAAAACAATCAGGAAAGTGTTGATGATGGCGTCTGCCGCTTCAGAAGCATTAATAGACAAATTAATATCAAAGAAAAACAGCACGTTGATAATATGGTAAAATCTTGGTTTCAAAGTCAGAGACACTAAACAAAATCAGGTAATTTGTAAGTGCTGTCTCAGAATTGTTGCCACAGCACGACGAAATACAACAGCCAGCATCTAAATGAATGAATGAACAAACAATCTCGTTTGTCGTTTGACCGTTTATTGACGTTTTTATTTGTTGTCATTTCCCTCATATGCAAGTGAACTAGAAGTCCTAAAACAATCACAGAGAACAGCTTATATCTGCATTGCAGAATAAGGTCAATACTTAAATAAAATAAAATCAAACAGTGTCATTTCAATGACCTCATATGTCAGTATTTTGATTCTGATTTTACCACGTTTAACATGGATTTAATCCTGGATCAATATCTCTGTTGATCTATTCCAACCCACCATTCGGATTTGAGGGACGAGTTTAAAATGTAAGTTTGGGCTTACAATCAGTATTAGGTGCTTTTACATCCTTGTTATTCACCTATTATTTCTCTCATTTTAGGAATAATTTATTGGTAGTGTTAGGAAATGAAGTTCCAGTATAACATCTAACTCTTCAAAATGTAGATGTGCTTAATGTGATACTGATCAATTGCAGCTTCCTTTGAACTCTGAACTCGATGATAGTGCATACAACACTGTGCGATTTGTGTCTAATAACCACCCAGAGATGACCAGCATGAGTCTCTTCAACTCTTTTTTCTCCCCCTCTTTCTCGTTCTCATTTTCTCATATGCACACACACACACACTCCCACTTTTCTAAGCGGCCTCATTAATGAGAGATGATGAGCATCACTCTTGCCTCAATTAAAGAGTCAATCTCCTGCATTAGACCACACACGAGGCCTTCGCTCCGCATGGTCTCCTGCTCTGAGGCACTCAGGTGAGGAGAGGAGGGATGGACTCGGTGTCACTGCTGGTCTGCAGTAAATGAGTGCTTCTCTGCTTCCTCTGTCCACCTGGTGAAACTTAAACCTGGGTCTCGATAATGATTTCAGGATCAGAGAAGTGGGGGAGGTTGAGCATAATTATGTCCTTAACTTGAGTTAAGAGAGCGGTTTATTGAATACTAAGTGTAAATGAGTGCAGAGTGATTTCCAAATGACTGACGTTTTGACTGACGCCAGATGTTTTGACTGTAGCAAAGTGCACCGGGAAACATGTTTGGAGATGTTTTATTTGAGTCTAAGTTTCAAGAAGTAAAATTAAAACAATATAAAACATTCAGAGAATCATTACAAAAGTTTTAACTTTAAATAAAAAGTGAAAAAAGATAACATGAAAGAAATCATTCCTAAGCAATGCTGGCAAATCTCAAATAAACTTGGATTAAAACATATAACATAGCATAGCATAGCATAGCATAACATAACATAACACAACACAACACAACACAACACAACACAACACAACACAACACAACACAACACAACACAACACAACACAACACAACACAACACAACATAACATAACATAACATAGCATAGCATAACATAACATAGCATCACATCACATCACATCACATAAAATATATCATTCTAAAGCTACCAAAACTGAAATAAACATGAATTAATATGTAACGTAACATAACGTAATGTAATGTAATGTAACGTAACACAACGTAACATAACAACGTAACATAACAACGTAACATAGCATAACATAACGTAACAACATAACATAACATAACGTAACATAGCATAGCATAACACAACATGATATGACATGACACATAACATAACATAACATAACATAACATAACATAACATAACATAACATAACATAACATAACATACACAACATACACTGTAAAAAATGCTGGGTTCCACACAATTCCTTCATGTTGTCCTAACACAAATTGATTAAGTTAACTTAACCATTTTTATAAATTTAAGTGGATTGAAGATACAATAACTAAGTTGTCACCAAAAAACATAACATAACATAACATAACATAACATAACATAACATAACATAACATAACATAACAGAACATAACATAACATAACATAACATAACATAACATAACATAACATAACATAACATAACATAACATAACAAAAAATATCATAACATAACATAACATAACATTACCATAACAACGTAACATAACAACATAACGTAACATAGCATAGCATAGCATAGCATAGCATAGCATAACATACATAACAACACAACAAAACGAAACGAAACGAAACGAAACAAAACAAAACATATCATAACATTACCATAACAACATAACACAACAACATAATGTAACATAGCATAGCATAGCATAGCATAACATAACATACATAACAACATAACATAACATAACATAACATAACATAACATAACATAACATAACATAACATAACATAACAACATAACATAACAACATAACCTAACATAGCATAGCATAACATAACATAACAACATAACATAACATAACATAACATAACATAACATAACATAACATAACATAACATAACATAACATAACATAACATAACATAATACAACAAAACCTAATGTAACGTAACAGCATAACACAACACATCATAACATAACATGACATGACTTGACATGACATAACATAACAACATAACAACATAACAGAACGCAACGCAACAACATAGCATAGCATAGCATAACATAACAAACATAACATAACACAACACAACACAACACAACACAACACAACACAACACAACACAACACAACATAACATAACATTGTTATGGCATAACCAGTAAGTTCTTATCATTGTCTCAAACAATGATTGAGTCAAACATTTCACATGCTTTCCATTTTTATAACATTTCATTTGACAGACATGCAATCCACTGCAATCACACTGATTTAACCTGTTTTTTTTTTACATGATCTTTTTTTCTAAAGAGCATTTGAAAGTATATGGCCATGTTTGTAGTGCCGTTTTGCTTTAGGCGCAAGTCCTCAGCCTAATCTCGTAAGATTTTCCTCATGCTCGCTGGCTAACACATCACACATAAAAGCACACTGTAGAGCCTCTCTTTCCACGCTCTCAATGGTAAACATCATTAGGTGTGCTAAGTGCAACATTTATCGACTTAGATTGGCTCAGCTATCAAAAGAAACCCAATGCAAGCCGAGGTTGGCTGGGTCTTCGCTCGATGGCGGCAGCGTTTTCAAAGAAAGGACACAGACGTCATTAGAAAAATAGGATGCTTCAGAAAAGAAATAAAAAATCCGATAAACACTGCGCAAACATGAAAGCAAACACATTTAAAGAAGCATTCAAGAGTTGTCACAGCAGGATAAACTGCTTCCTAGGGGCCAGCAATAGCACACCGTGTTTTGTCATTTGCACTAAAGCATAGTGTGTGTGTGTGTCAGTGTGTGTGTGCAAAAGAAAGATGGAGGATGGGAAGCGAACCGAAATGAATGACATATTGTGAAATCTTTACCTACAAAGCAGAGTCTTCCTCCATGCAAATGAGTCTTCTGCTCCCTCTTGATAAGGATCTGTTTGATGGGACACATGCGGAATATGAGGCGACTAATTCCCTTATTAGTATTCAGCGCGGCTGATTGGCAAAAAGCAGGGAGAGCTGGGCTCAGAGCTCTCGCTGCAAAACTCAATATTGATTTGTTTAATGGTGTCAGCGAGTCAAAAATCACAAATCTCCAGTCAATTGTTTATGAGGCTGTTAGCGGGGCAATGAATGGCCCTGGTTTAATTAATAACTCATTACAGAGATGTGATTATATGCTTGAGCTCCTAATGGACCCTGTCTGTTTCACAGATCCCAGGAAAAGGTGTTTTGAGGGAGCCAAGGGAAGAGAACGAGGCATCTGATGCACTCAAATCTCTGTTTGTCTTCCGTGACGTCTTTGTTTGTTTTGCCTCATGACTGGTCTAGCGGCACATGCATCTCCAAATTTCACGCTTTATCAAACTCTTCACTATGGGGCTTTGGGCTCTGCTGCAAAACCCACAACAGTAGTTTGGAAAAATATGCCGGTAAAATGGGTGCAAAAATGACTTTGTCGGTAACTCTATAATGCTTACTGTATCATATTTGATACACAGATTTCTATGCTAAACCTCGAATTATAAATATGAGCTAAACTTTGGTAAAAAAAGTAGTACATTATATGTCTTCCTCTGGAACCGTTTTAGAAAGTAAACTGGTAAACCATTTAGGTGATGTAATTTGTGTGTAAACCGTAAAAAATGATATGATGAATAAGCCATGACAATATATAATTCCTATAGAGGATTAGCAATACAGTGAGGCATCCTCTGTGAAGTGAACACCTGCTCTCAATAAATGTATGTGATCTATGATGTATAATGTTTGTTGAAGCCACAAACTAAATGTGGTTCAAAAGAAGCACATGTATACTGTTTATATGTACTTGGTATTGTTTAATCTCAACCCAAAGCAATTCAGCTTGTGTCCCATATAACAAGGTAATGTTGTGATATTCTGTTGTGTTCCTAAAATGTTGTGTAGATATTAGCATGTAATGTTATTAAAATAATGTTTTTAGAACATCCCGAACATACTTGTAATGTTGATAAAACATCCTTAGAACGTTAATATAAGCTGGTTGGAATGTTTTAAATGACGTTCAGAGAACATAAATATAGCATTAGTCTAAAATGAAAACCTTTTGAATAACATTAGGGCGGGACAGTGGCTCAACTTACAGCAAGATGGTCGCTGGTTCGAGCCCAGGCAGGGCTAGTTGGGATTTCTGTGTGGAGTTTGCATGTTCTTCCCGTGTGAGCGTGGGTTTCCTCCAGATGCTCCGGTTTCCCCCACAGTTCAAAGACATGCGCCATAGGTAAATTGGATTAACGAAATTGTCCGTAGTGTGTGTGTGTGAATGTATGGGTGTTTCCCAGTATTGGCTTGTGACTGGAAGGGCATCCACCACGTAAAGCATCATATGTTGGAATAGTTGGTGGTTTATTCCGCTGAACATAACCCCTGATAAATAAAGGACTAATAAAAATGAATATATAGCATTATTATAGTAATAAGCTGTCTAAAAACTAGATGCTTTGTTCTAAGAACCTACCACAATACTGTTTTTAGAATAATAGGGAAACATTCTTAGAACAATATTATAATGTGGATGGAATGTTCTAATAATGTTTTAAGTAATGTTCTGAGAACATTAATATACAGTAACATGTGTCTAAACTTTATGACGCTATATGTGCTAAGAACATCCAAATAATTACAATGACAATGTCGAGCGGAACATTTTTAATCAGTGGACCTGAACTTGAAAATTTGCTGAAAGATTACAGGTGGAGTATCGAGTATAGATTGTAATTTACAAACTACATTCATTCATTAATTTTCTTTTTGGCTTAGTCCCTTTATTAATCTGGGGTCGCCACAGAACGGAATGAATCACACGGAATGAACCGCTAACTTATCCAGCATATGTTTTACACAGCAGATGCCCTTCCAGCTGCAACCCATCTCTGGGAAACATCCATACACACTCATTCACACACATACACTACGGATAATTTAGCTTACCCAATTCACCTATACCACATGTCTTTGGACTTGTGGGGGAAACCGGAGCACCCAGAGGAAACCAACACGAACACAGGGAGAACATGCAAACTCCACACAGAAATGCCAACTGACGCAGCCGAGGCTCGAACCAGCGACCTTCTTGCTGTGAGGCAACAGCGCTAATGCTCCACCGCGTCGCCCTACAAACTACATGTTGACAGAAAAATCTGTTTCAGTAAGAAGTTCACAGAGTTGTTTAGTTGTTATCTGGGATCTGCACATACAAAATAGACATTTTGCAATTCTGGATGTACTGTACAATTAACTGACATTGTGAAATATTATTTGTTGGTGTAGCAATATCTAGGTAGCTTAACAGGATCAATAAAGTAGTCTATGATCTGAATATAGTAAGTTGAATAAAGTTTAATAAACATAAAAAACATAGTAAACATAGTAAACAAAAATGTCATTGTTTACTCACCCTTAAGTGGTTCTAAGAAGAGTTATTTCTTCTGTTAAAAACAAAGCATGATATATTAAAGAATGTTGGAAACCAGCAGCCATTGAAATCCACAGTAGGAAAAAATAATATGGAATTCAGTGGCTGCTACTTTCAGGATATCTCGCTTTGTGTTCAACAGAAGTGGAGGGAGAGTAAATTATGTCAGACTTTTCATATTTGGGTGACCTATCAAATTAATTTAGTTGTTCAAATGTAGAACAAGATGTATAAATTTGTTGTGAGGAAATTACAGATAACAATGCTGTTGTGTCCTGCCTGTCTTGACACAGGGCACACATCAGATGAGAAACTGGAATTGCATACTTGACAATAACTTTAGTTAAAATTAGCAGCCGACTAACGTGTGGCCAATGCGCATGCAATCATTAAAAACAATGCATTTAAAATTTAAGGATGTGTACACAGCCTAAAGACAGGAAATACAGAATGAACAGTGGACGATTCACCAGAAATGTCTGATCTTGCTTATCAAAAAACAGGATTGAACTCATACCTGATTTTCTTTTAGCACTATCAGATATGGAAATGCTGTTTTGATTACACACAAGCATATACACTCATCGGTCACTTTATTACGTACACCTTGATAATAGTGGCTTGGACCCCCTTTTGCCTTCAGAACTGACTTAATCCTTCATAGCATAGATTCATCAAGGTATTGGAAATATTCCTCAGAGACTTTGATCCATATTGACATGATAGCATCATGCAGTTGCTGCAGATTTGGCGGTGCTGTGTATTATATTATATTAAAACATTACATGAGGATGCACAATAAATAGGTTCTTATTAATATATTACTTTGCGTGATGACATCATTGCATAATCACAACTTAAAACTACATCTTTATGCCGTATACAAAATAATTCATGTTTTCTCAAATTGACTGGCCATCTCAGCAAAAACATTATTTGAAATATGTCCATTTAGATTTGTATGAAAAATATCATTGACTATTTGTAAACGTAATACACTTTTGAATTTATTTTTAAATATAACACTGATAATGAACAGTTACATTCTTTAAACAATCACAGTTTGTGTACTTACTGTTTTTAAATTGTGAAATTAACACATTTGTGAAAGTGACAACAATTATAGCACTATTGGAAATTATTGCTACCTAAATTACCAACAATTATACTTTTTAACAAATATCAGTAAATTAACAGTTATGAATAACAATCTGAGCTAGCAATTTACTCTACTGAGTGAAGCCTGCAGCCACTGCTCTTTTGAGTCACTTTTAAAAAATTGCTAAATGGAGCTAAATGAATGTTAGCTAGGTGCTTTTTGAAAAAAAAAAGTTGCTAGGGTAGTATGAAAAGTTGCTAAATCTAGCAACTAAATTTCTACATTGGCAACACTCCATCCACGATGCGAACCTCCTGTTCCACCACATCCCAAAGGTGCTCTATTGGATTGAGCTCTAGTGACTGTTGAGGCCACTGTGTACAGTGAACTCATTGCCATGTTCAAGAAAACAGTGTACCAAGAGAATATTCCCCACACCATTACACCACCACCAGCCTTAACTGTTGATACAAGGCAGGATGGATCCATGCTTTCATGTTGTTGACGACAAATTCTGACCCAACCATCTGAATGTTGCAGCATAAACTGAGACTCATCAGACCTGGCAACTTTTTTCCAGACTTCTATTGTACAATGTTGTTGAGCCTGTGTGAATTGTACCCTCAGTTTCTTGTTCTTAGCTGACAGGAGTGGCACCTGGTGTGGTTTTCTGTTGCTGTAGCCCATCCGCCTCAAGATTCTATGTTTCGTGCGTTCAGAGATGCTCTTTTACATACCTCGGTTGTAACGATTGGTTATTTGAGTTACTGTTGCCTTTCAATCCGCTGGAACCAGTCTGGCCATTCTCCTCTGACCTCTGGCATCAACAAGGCATTTGCGTCCACAGAACTGTCGCTCACTGGATATTTTCACTTTTTCAGACCATTTTCTGTAAACCCTAGAGATGGTTGTGTGTGAAAATCCCAGTTTATCAGCAGTTTCTAAAATAGTCAGACCAGCCCGTCTGGCCCCAAGAATCATGCCACTTTCAAAGTCATTTAAATCACCTTTCTTCTCCATTCTGATGCTCAGTTTGAACTCCAGCAGATCATCTTGATCACCTTTACATGCCTAAATGCATTGAGTTGCTGCCATATGATTGGCTGATAAGAAATTTGCATTAATGAGCAGGTGGACCGGTGTACCCAATAAAGTGGCCGGTGAGAGCATATATTTCTGTTGAAGTTTGCTTCACTATTTTTATGTACTTACATTAAGACCCACTCCATTTCATCAAATTCTTCTCACTTTTCCATAGCCTCATTATGGATATGGACAGCAAAACACATTCTTCAAAATATCTTCTTTTGCATTCCACAGACAACAAAATGTCATACATCTTTGAAATGACACAAAGGTTAGTAAAAGATCACAGAATTGTCATTTTTGCATAACCTATCCCTTTACCTATGGTCAGCAAGAGTGCAGAACTAAGACGTTCTAAATGCCTTATCAAACCGAGTTCTATGATAGAGATGTCCTATTACCCCATTTCGGCATTTTTTAAAGTAAACACACACTAAAAATTTCAGATTTGCACTCACGTCGTTCTGCGAGAATATTACACAGAGTTTCAGATATGCTTTACAGAGCCTGACAGAGGAGGTCTCCATTTAGAGGCAGAATAAGAGCAGTCATTACAGGCATATTTCAGTCCACTGTGAGCTGCCGGCCTGCCCCTGCTGTTATTGTTATTTTCTCTATTCCTTGATGGCCACTAAAGCGGAAAAATGGATCCGCACTTGGGCAGAAATATGAGGCTTCATGGAGTTAAACATTCAAATCCATGCTGCAGCTTATAGACACACACATACAAACATGCACACACACATACACATCGTGCTTCCATTTTATTCTCTCTGACAGGATTAGCTGGTCCGCGGTGTTAGAAATACATTAAGTGGACCTTTGCAGGCCACTTATTATGCTTGATTATGCAGCTGGAATGGGGAAGGTAGGCGTTGTTTGTAGTTAAATAACTTCTGAGATGCTTTTTTCCTTCCCTTTTTTTCCCTTCCCTCCCTTTCTTTTTTTTTTAAGTGACCGTCTTCAAAGCATAAACGGGTCAGCAGCTTTGCCACAAGGCTAAGATTGATTTCCACCCTCCCACTTCTTTGTTCCTGCAGTTTTAAAGACAGACAGAATCTGGTAAATTAGTTTGACCATTAATGAAACAGCCAATGAAACTCCCATAAAACTGCAGTGTGTAGCAAAACAATGGCAAAGTAGGTGAAGATACAGGCCAACATGCTTATAAATTAGGGTTCTTTATTGACTATGGTGGTTCCATGAAGAATTAGTTTCCGAATAGATAATACAATGTTACAATAACAATTATTTATAGAGCACGTTAAAAAAGTTGAACAAAGTACATAGGTAATAAAAAACATCAAATATTTCACCATTTAATACATTTAATGAAATTATTAAACGGTATTAAACCATTTAATTCATTTAAAATAAAAGGAATAATTCACCTAAAAATGAAAATTCTGCCATCATTTATTCACCATAGCCTTATAACAAACCAGTTTGATGTTGTTGTTTTTTGTTTTCTTGAACAAAAAAAATGAATTAAAGAAACCTGTAACTATTGAAATCCACAGTACGAAAAACAAATAGGCTATTATGGGAATCAGTGGTTACCGGTTTTAAACATTCTTCAAAAATCACTGTAAAAAAGTTCCACAGAACCGATTTGTGTTAGGACAACATGAAGGAATGAGTTAAATGACTAGTTTTTAGTGGATTGACACAAAAACACAAAAACACAAAAACAACTTAAACTGGTTTGGAAACAAGTGGAAGGTAAGTAAATGATAGAAGAATTTTGATTTTGGAGTGAACTATCCCTTTAAGACAAAATCATGTTAAATGAAATAGAATATAATTAAGCTTAAAGTGATCTAATATAGGCTGGAATGCTGTTCCCTAGGTTAGGTAGAACAACAGCAAAGGCCATGCCTCTGTTTTTGTGTTTGGATCTGGAAACAATTCACCCAAACTCAGTGATGTATGTGGTGAAATAAGCTTGAGATGGTGTCTAGTTTTCTAAGAGATTTGTGCACAAATAATAAAACCCATTCTATACTTAATGTGCAACCAATGAAACGGAATTAGAAGTGACTTAAAACAGCCGAGCCACTGAAAATTGAACTAATATACAAAGAGTGACAATAATCCAATCTAGATGTTAAAGTAGCATTTCAGCTTTTAGACTGGCCTGACTTTAGTCATCAGACAAAGTTTATAAAGTTCTGACTTAACTGGAGTTCTGCATATCAATCTTAAAGCAACAATCCAACTTTAAACCAGATTTCTAAAACTATTAGTATTATAAGGTGACTAAAAACAATCAATGGAATGGATATTGTGATCATTCAAGCTAAACAGAATAATTTCAGTCTTATTTTCATTATAAAGCTTATAGGAAATGACACAAGCCATCTGTTTATTTCTCACAAACAATTAAAAGGTAAATTAATAAAAAAAGTGTTATCATTAAATTACTGTACAAATGAAAATTTAATACATACATGTTTAAAATAGATTATTTTAAATGTTCTTCACTCTGTATAAAAAAAATGTTCTTTGAAAAACTTCACTCAAAAGTTTTTCAGGGGATCAAAAAAGGCTCTTGTATAGCGTTGCTGTGAAAACCTGTTTTTGAAGCTTTCTGCCACCTTTATTTTGATTTAAGTGTATACTATGTTGAATTCAATTTAAAACTGCATACACTCTTAAAAATAAAGGTTCTTTTTCCACATTGATGGTCCTATGAAGAAACTTTAACATCCACAGAACCTTTGTATTCGGCAAAGGATTTTTAATTTTTTTTATAATAAAATAGGTCCCACTTTTTATTCGTTGGCCTTAATTACTATTTACTTACACTGAAGTCAATGTTTTAATGCACTTATTGTGTACGTACATTGTACTTATGATTGATTATTTACCGGCATGTAATTGCAACTGTAATTAATTTCTGTATTAAATTACACTGTTGACAATCCCTTACACAGTAACTCACCCTTAAACCTACCCATACCACCAACCTGTACCCAACCCTACTCGTATACCACCTCAAGAACACCAGAAGTGATCTGCAATACATTATGAACACAGTAAGTACATTAGAAAACATGCTAGTAAATAGTAGTTAAGGCCACATAATATGATGAGGATACATGAAATACAAGATATAAAAACAATTCAGGCTCATTCTGAAAACATACCGCTATATACATTTCTGGAGAGCACCAAATACTTCCCAGGAGGTACTTTTTTTGCAGTGTTTGTTTTCGCGAATCCACCAGAAGAGGCTGTGTACATTTTTTAAGATCTCAAATTCTCTCGCGAGTGCTTTTCGTGCCTGCTGTTATCATGTAAATCCACCAACGGCCGCTGTCGATTGACTGACTGACTGACTGAGCAATCGACTGACCCACCCTCTTCCTTCCATAAACCCAACCAATAGTGTTTTCAAAGGCACCGATTGACCCGCCCACCCACCCACTTTCCTAAACCCAACTGACGGTTTTAAAAATCAATCCAGAAAAAGAAAAGCCCTCGTCTGATTTGTATCACGTTTTCAGATTTTACCACATTCTCACCCTGTTATTTACTTGTTTATTTTATTTTTTGGCTTCTGTTTTTGTCTTACCCACTTATTGGAACCGTTCTTCACCGGACTCAAACCCCGTCGTTGCAGTCAACTCCTCTCTGCATCTCAAGTCTGCCCAACGTACATGGTGAGCTACTAAACAAACTGGTAACAGCAGAAAAGCCTTCCATATGGAGGTAAGCAGTCAGCTGGTAAGTGTGAAAAGGAAAAGCATCATACCATCCCGTAGCTTTCGTTTTAAAGATGAAAGGCAGCCATACGTACTTCTGGCTACATAATTCGTATATAGGACTACTTTCTCAAAATGAGCCTGTGTTGAATATAAATGTTCTTTGTGGCACCAAAAAGGTTTCTTCTATGTAATCATTATATAACCTTTTTCATGGCATCTTTATTTTTAAGAGTGAAAAAGCAAGAGGCTGGAAGAAAATGAAACGGTTAACTTTGTATTGGAGAACAGATTAAGTTCGGTCTGGGATGCAGGCCAGCCTATAGGTATGATGTAAATGAAGCTGAATTACAATAAATAGTCTGATTGGAGTGTGTGCAACTCTGCTTTCTGGGATGTGTTGGGGTCAGAGAGAAATATAACACATCGTCATCAGCCTGGGCCGCCCTCTCTTCAACCCCCTAAACTACCATCATCATCTCAGCCTCTCGTGTTTGGACAGCTGGCACCAAACAAGCCCAGAGTGTTTCGTCTTAAAACAAGTGGACAATTCAACTGCTTTTCCCAAACTTTGCATAATATCAAGTGTTTGACTGGAAGGCTGTGAGAATCAGGGAGAAAGAGATGCTGAGAAAGAGACAGAAAAACAAATACCAAGATGGACAGGCTGACAAATTACAATTATGAGATAATTTATTACCCCGATAGCTGGTATCGCTTAAAGAGGAAACTGTTTAATTTGTCTAAAGCTCTTTATAGAGGGATTTAACAACGAGGGCCACTGAGTCAATAGAATTTAAAGGAGGCTGTTGAGATTTGGCAGAAACGTGAAGATTATTGAATGGATAGGATTGGACTAAATTGGATATGATTAGGAGAAAGTTTTAGGATTATAATACAATTTATTATTTTTATTTTATTTTTTAAAGGCAAGTTTTGAGACTTTGTGGTTGTCAGACATGTTGAAGTACACCTGGCTGGACACCTGTGTGAACTTGAGGGTCACCGACTTCAAATTTTTTACTGAGAAATCACACTCAGACCACCAGGTTAGCTTTGACCAAAGGTCTTTTGTCATTGGTTGGCAAATGATTCATCCTTTGAAATTCTCTTATCTAAAGCAATGGCATTCAGATTTAAATCTCAATATGTTTTTAGGGGCTACTAAGTGCTAACAAATGTCAAATGTATTTACACAGCACAAACATATGGTCAGCACTTTACTGCCATTTAAAATGCTGTGTGTGTTTGTTTATGGGAAGTTAATTCAATGATTTCACACCTATGTTAAAGGTGCAGTAGGTGATTGTCTTAGAAACATTTTTTGTTGTGCTGGTTGAAAGTCTCTTCACATTCCGATTGTAATGATTAAAGTAAATGATCTAAATGTATTTCTATCTATTTTTATATTGCATATGACATATGCAAAATATGCATATAATAAAAATGTTCGTCCAATTAAAAATCATCAGGCAGGTGAGTGTTTCAGATGTTCAGTGTGTTTTATAACTTGATAAAAGTATTGCTGAGTTCTATTCTCTTGATATACAGTGCTACTTTTGTGATAAATCATGATTCTAACTGAAAAGATCAAAATCAATCTTACTGGTTTGACCAATAACTAAATCACCACAGAATCAATTATCATAGGCACATTTGGTCTCTTTATGCAGTGCTTGCCAGTAGAAATCGAATCAAAGAGCCCAAGAAAAGCAACTACTGTTCTTGTCAATGGTGACATGTTAAAACACAAAAAAGTGGTGTTTTTTATTGCTGTTGTAAAAAATTACTTAGTTAAATAATCAGTTAATTCTCAATAATATCACTGTATGGATTTTTGTAAAGTCTGGCAGAAATAAGTAAAGCTGCTGTTTGTGAAGTTGCTTAATGATCCTCTGCTGAGATTTTGAGGGATTCAATGTGTTTTATTTCAGTTCGTTTGATCTAAAGGCCCGTGCACACCAAGACATTTTTTGCTCGCGTTTTCCTTTGACGTTTAACACCTCATGACTAAATAAAGGGCGTCAATGTGATAGTGCACACCAATGCGCAAAACGTCAGGCGCAAAAGCGTCATTTTAAAACATTTTTTTTCCTTTTGTCAAAATTTTTTTTTCCTTTGTCAAAACCTTCTCCGCCAATTAGATTGGCACTTTTGTTCACGTGCACAGAGCTGCTGAAGTTACAGTAAATAGCACTTGGAGGTGCTCAAGCGCAAAACTGTCAATGCGAGCGAACATTGAAGAAGATAACCCAGAGGCGAAATTAACGTGGAGCTGCTTATTGGTGAACAATAATCATTTCTTCATCGCTAGAGCTGGAGCTGCTACTTGAACCATCCATAACAACAAGCGTGTCAAATCTTTTGGGAAAATCACTTGGGATTGAATACGGAAAAACGCTGACTATAAAGCAAACGAAAAACGTCTCTTAAGGCTGTGACTGAAGGTAGATGTAGTTTTGTATTTCTCTTCTGTTTCTGCTTAGTAGCAGCAGGTGTTCATCATCAGTGCTCAATCATTGCTTAATTAGTCCCTTCACTGTCTCATTAACTTTAACTCTGTTGCTGAGTAACTTTTACTCAATTTATAGAGGGACCAAATACACTCTGATCTGAATAAATTTTACTCAAAGGATTTTGCTGTGTAACTCAATTACAACAGATAACTAAAACGGCCTGTCAACAAATTTAAATGTGTATTTCTGCGCAGCCAGTCTACGCAGACAGATCCGTCATTTGCATCTACAGCTGACTGAGTGAGTGACATCAGGTAAACTCAGCGTCAACTAGAACTACTTTCTGAAAGACCAATGCGCCCTAGTATCCATTAAATGAAAGATTGTTTTTGAAAAGGCTTCTGTCAAAAATGCAGAATCAAAACTTTTCTAAATACTGAATCAATATCGGAGTTATTTTTGCACGTTGGAGGGAAATGACATTATGCAGTTCAAAACAACAATCAGAAGGATGACACGATGGCTGAAGTATGACTTTCAGACAGGTATGTTTTAAAACTATTTTAGTTAGGCAAAGCTTATGTAGAGTGAGTTATTTTTAATGAATGGGTTTATATTTTCAGCCACTGAAAATGTCAGGCAAAAGATTGGCAATTTCAAGTTCATGGAGGATCTTTTACAGCATCAATAAAATAGCCCTGAGCATTCGTTTAGCATTCGTTTAGCATTCATTTAGCATTCATTTAGTGATGAAAACAAGCGAGCTCAATTGAAAATGAAAAGTCATTGGTTGTCTTGGTAAGTGTAATGTAAAACGGTGACGGGATATTTCTGTTTTAGCCCTCCCTTTTTTCTGATCTGAATTTATTTAGTTAAATAGCAAAACATTAGTAAATAGTGCTCTTCTGCTTAACCAGCTTTACTGGCGTGAAGTTTGATTTATATTTGCACATTCATTCATTTTTGAACAGTGACAACCTGTGACAAGCTCCACTTTTTACATTGAATATTCAGTCTGAAAAAGCTAGTAGGTATAACTTAATGACTTAATTGACTGCAAACAATATTTTAGTCATTGGCTGATTATGTGATTTCACTATTTAGAATTTGCAAACAATGCTTCTCTGAAATCATATTAATAGGGAGAAGTTCCCGCTGGCCTGTCAACAACTACGCTGGACAGAATGTGTGTCTCCATAAAGATTTCTAACTGGTGAATGGCATGATCTAGTGTTGTATAAGGTTGTCTATCGTCATCAGATAATCATCTATTTCATGCACATTCGAGGGTTTATGACTTCAGGAGGCATGGCTTTGGACGGCAAATTTTCTAAAATATGCTAACGTTAGCATTCTGACAGATCACCTACTGCACCTTTAAATATTATTTTATATTTATTTTTTTCATAATATTTAAAATTTTACTTTTATATTACTATACTTTTTAGTAATTTTAGGCAATGGCTTGTTTCTGTAAATAAAAATAGTTTTATAATTGTTTAGAGTAAATGCCACTTTAGTTGTACAATCTATATTTGTACTCTATATACTTTCAGATATTCACTGAGACATTTTTTATTTTTTTAAATTCTTATATACATATAACCTTCAGTAGCATTTTGTATTATTTTAATTACATTTTCTTCATTTTATTTGAAAGAATACTTGATCATGATTTTTTTAAAATACTTTTATTTTGAATTAGCCTTTATTGTTACATTTTCTGTATTCATTTTAATTTTAATAATTACATTTTTTTTGTCTTGCCATGTTTTTAAAGAATACGTGCAAAAAGTTACAGTGCTCAGCATAAATGAGTACACCCTATTTTGAAAAAATAAATATTTGTACCTACAGTATTTCTCAGTGAATATAGGCAATGTATTTTGGTGCATTTAAACAAAACAGATTTATTAAACAGATATATTTATTGAAATTATATTTTAGTCACTAAACATATTAAGAAATTGAAAGATAATATAATTAAATTCGGGGTAAAATATTGCAAAAAAAAAAAAAAAATAAAATAAATTACAACTTACAAAATGTACAAAATTTTTTTTGCTTCTCTTGATTTTTGCTTTTTTTTTTTTTTTAAAGTTGTATTCAATGTTTTTCTATAACTGGATATAATAGTCTTAGGACCGTTATCGTAAGTTATTTTGTTAGATAAGCTCCAGATTTGTCTTTAGTACTGACTAATATGCACAAATATAATATTATATAGCTTCCTATTAAAAATATGAATTTAAAAGATAGATTTGTGAGGGTGCACTCATATTTGCTGAGCAGAAAGGTTTGCAATATTATGTACGGTTATATATTTGATCACTTTAAAATTGCTTTTACATTTTGGAGTTTCATCCTAATTTGAGTTACATGTGCTTTAAAAATGCAAGTCTTTATTTTTAAAACAATTCTTCAATTCTCAGATTTAGTATTTCAGTGTTATTTTTTGCTATATTTCAACAAACCAAGAGTTCAGATGCAAAAACCTCTAAATGCTATCTGAAATGTTCTTCTAAAATAAGCATTTTTATCAGGCTTTTGTGTGTAGGTTTGTAATTGGCAAAGAATAAGTTCTTTTCATGGTCTTCAAAGTGAAATAACTCAACATGAGGCTGAGAATAATGCTCATTTTCGATGGAAAATTTCTGACGGCACTTAGCCCTCTACTGCATGCATTATGATAAATCTATTTTAAAAAATTACTGTTTTTCTTTTCTTAGAATGGCTTAACTTGAGGTGCTGTAAAAAGATTTTTTGGAGAATTTTTTAAAGGTACTTTATGTTATGTTGCCATATGGCAACATTGTCCAACAGTGGACCTAACTTAGAAATTTCTAATTTAGAATTTTCCTTATAATTAATAATTTTGTTGTTTGAAATAATTTAATTGGTGTTGCAGTATTATAAGCTTAAAAACAGAACTTATAAATGACACCTTATACATACTTTCCAACAACTGATATTCCAACAGCTTTCATTTATTCCATTCTTTTTTGCTGAATATTATTGAAAACAAACATAATATTGTATATTCATGTATACAACATACAGTAAATATAAATATTTTTTCCAGTAAATATTATAACAAATAAATAACAAGTCTAATATTTCCAGATGCATCAGAATAATGTAGCTACTAGCTAACAATGTGTATATATTATACTATATACTATACTACACCTGTCTTATCTGCATCTGAGCTAACTTACCTAAACTGTACATCCCTGCTTTTATCAAATGTCCAATCTGCATCATTCTCATGGTCACTAAAACCCATCTCATTCTCACTTTCATCTGCAGGAAGAGCCAGTTCTGTCCATTTCTTCTTTCACTTAACATGGTGGTGCTTGCCAATACACTGTTCTCTGTATTTATATCTAATCAAAGGTAGTATTGCCATTAAAACTAGATTTTATCCATAATGCAAATGCCATATGACTAATCAACATTATATTACTAGCATTCATGTTGTTGTTGTTACAACTTAAAAGATCACAGTTGACTTTGCTAGCTAGCTAACCCATTGCAATATTGCACATTCCACTATTGGACAGTGTTGCCATTTGGCAACACATACATTTGATCTATTTACAAAAAACTAATTTGCTAAACTTTTTTTGAGTTGTGAATATGTCATCATAACTTACTGGAGGTGATGTTTCAGATTGTTTTGTGGATCTGACACAATTTAATCCTTTGTTTTTATTGACGTTTACGTTTGCATTCAGCAATAATTCACAAACACCAGTCTGTCAGAAATCACGCCACAGAAAAACACAGCATGTCATGTGACTTAGCCAAAGCACATTATTGGCTACAATAAGGTCTTCTCTTTCCAACAAAAAAATTAGAACATTGGTCTTAAAGAAACAGTGGCAGGGAAATGAACATAAATATCATGTTGCCATATGGCAACACCATGCGGTAGAGGGTTAGCTGTTTTTGCATCTAAACCCTTCAAACTATGATTGAAATTAATCAGAAACATACAAACTGCTCTAAAAACTGATTTCCCAATAAATAAAGGATATCATACAAAATAAATAAATGAAGAATCACATAGCTTTTTCAGTAATATCACAACCTCACATTCTGCAGTAATGCTGATGCAGCGACTAAAGGGAATAAGGAAACTAACACAAGAACAGAAGTGTATTTATTCAAACAGTAGTAAAGCTCTACAAAAGTGGCAGCAATCACCAAAATCCAGGCCTTTGGGTCAAAGGTGTAAAGCCTGCAAGCTTCCAACCCATTTCACTCTCAGATTGACACCTCATCTCTGCCCTGACATATCTGATCCCAAAAACCAGGAACCCCTTTCCATCCCGATTTAAAAAAAAATTGCACCAGCGGTTAGCATTTAACACCTGCTCGCCCTAATTTCCATTCTGGGGTACGCAATGGATTTCAAATTATTTATCACTTCCTAAAGTGCTTCCACATGTGAGCTCCCTCCTCCCTTTTTCTGGGAAGCCCTTTCCCACCTCCGGCCAACCTTTTCCAAATGTATTAAAATTCATTTGGGCCCAAAGAAGTTCAGACACTGATGTTTCATTGTGGTGATGTCTGGTAATTATTAGACCAAATTACGGGTCCTGCTTGTGACTTGACAAGGTAGACTTCATGTTAAAAAAGGGTGGGGTGAAGGGGGGATAAGGTTTAGGTTTGGAGGGGTGGTCTGTGGGTCTTTGTGGACTTTAAATGGGTTCTCCTGCACTAGAGTGTCAGTCATTGGCCACTGTAGAAACACATTGGCAGTTTGGGACCATAGGAGTCCCGCAGGGGCCTGTACTGCGATCATTTTAGAAGTCAACTTCAGATGTGTAGTAGCAAGAATCAATGACTCTCAAGGAACCTGGTCAATCTGGTGGTTTTTATAGAAAATATATTCAGGATTCGATTACGAATTCCACCACGCAATCATCGTAATAATATACGTTTTGTAGGTTTATTTTTTTATTTTCAAGGAAGTGCTGTATTTCTGAAAATCTCAAATCATTTAAGTGCATACTTAGAGAGTCTGAGATTCATTTGAGTACTGCAAACCTTATCAGACATTGATTGATATTGACGGGGTAACACAGTGGCTCAGTGTTTAGCAATGTTGCCTCACAGTAAAAAGGTCGCTTGTTTGAGTCCCGACCGGATCAGTTTGCATGTTCTCCCTGTGTTGGCGTGGGTTTCCTCCTGGTGCTCTGGTTTCCCCCACAGTCCAAAGAAGTGTGGTGTAGGTGAATTGAATAAAATAAATTGGCACAGTATGTGTGTGAATGAGTGTGCATGGGTGTTTCCCAGTGATGGGTTGCAGTTGGAAGGGCATTTGCTGTTTAATTCTTGATAAGTTGTCGGTTCATTTCGCTGTGGCGAGCCCTGATGAATAACAGGACTAAGCCGAAGGAAAATGAATGAATGAATGATTGATATTGACATCAATACAACTCTAATTTGCATGAATATAATGAGTGTAACTTGACCTTAAGGTCTTCTAATGTTATAAATACAATAATGCAAAATTCATATCGCTAAAGCCACTTAAAGAGTTTTTAGTAGGCTATTGAAAAAGTTTAAATGAAGTTTCAGTGTGACTAAATATCAAAAGAAGCAAACACTTTGGCTAATTTCTGGAGAGCCGCTGCCACACTATAATGGAACGAGAGGGTGTGGAGGGAAATCACACTTTAGCTTAATTAAAACTCTGAACTGCTACATTTATTGTTTACCAAATAGGTTTTTAACATATTCGCTCCATCTTTGAAACGGGAATTGTTAGAAACCATACAGTAAGTGTTCTTAATTAGAGCTGTGCTGTAAAAATGTGCACTAATCAGATATTCTTAATAACAAAGTCCATGAAATTACTAATTAGAATTTCATTAAAAGGTACTGCTTTATCGTCAAAGGAAATCGTAACCTTTAAAATGCTTTCAGGAAGGCACACGCCTCTTCAAATGAGAAAAAAGGAGGAAATTGATGGCTTTTGATGTAATATCTCATTTAGGATTCAAGCTAAATTGGGCTATTTAAACATGTCATTGTTTTGAGCGTAATTTATCAGACTAATTAACACGCGTTATTGCTTGGGTTGGGCAGCTGACAGCAGATTGTGCTTCTCCAGCTTCCTAAATTGTTAAGCATCTCTAAACACACAAAAATCTATTGTGATTATTTTCATTGCGACTGTCAAAAAAAAGCTCACAAGACAAGAACGCGTTACCTCAGCTAGTTAGTACTGTATAACATATTCATTGTTGTTTTTCAACATGGTGTTTCACCTTTTTTTTTTTACCATATAAAAATGACAAAATAAAATTAATTTAAATTAAGTGAAATAAAATAAAATAAAATAAAATAAAGTGAAATAAAATAAAATGAAGTAAAATAAAATAAAATATAATAAAATAAAGTGAAATAAAATAAAATAAACTGAAATGAATTAAAGAGGAATAAGATAAAATAAAATAAAATAAAATAAAATAAAATAAAATAAATTTAAATTAAATTAAAGTGAAATAAAACAAAATAAAATAAAATAAACTGATAGAGGAAAGAGGAATAAGATAAAATAAAGTGAAATAAAATAAAAATAAAGTGAAATAAAATAAAATAAAAATAAATAAAGTGAAATAAAATAAAGTGAAATAAAAAAACAATAAAATAAAGTGAAATTAAATAAAGTGAAATAAAACAAAATAAAATAAAATAATATGAAATTAAATTAAATTAAATATTTTAGTTTGTTTTGTTTCAATCAAAGTGTAATTTTGTGTAATTTATTAAATGTATTTCAAATGCATTTGCTGTAATGCATTTCAAATATATTGATTCTTTTGCAGCAAAACTGACAGAATGTTCCTTTATTGGCTGGAGACTATTTATTGAAGTCAACAATTAACAAACATATGCCCATTGATGTCACATATGAGATTTGATCACACTTACCCGGTGTCCCACAGTCACGCCATTTCATAAATATGCTTTCCCACTGCTGTCAGACAGTCTGCTATGAGATTCATTAGCATTTGTCTTTAACAGGACAGCAAGTGGTTGTTTAGGCCAGTGGGGGAGCATCAACACATGCCACGAATCAGCCGTCCACTATAATTAAAGGCCCCTATTAAGTTAATTACCAGTATCTCACACAGCAGTGCATGCTGGGAAGGCAGCCATTTGATTTGCCCTGTGGGCATCTTATGCAGCTTTCTTTTTTTCCTTATGATTTTCCGCCATGCCCACATCTCATCAAAATTACTGAAGGAATATGCAAATTGACAGAGAATGCTTGTTTTATTGGAGCACAGAATTTATATATATATATATATATCATATTTATATGAACATGTCTTATAAATGTATTAAATGTGACAAAATACGAAAATGTCTTTTAAATTAAATTAAATTAAATTATTCATTCATTTTCTTTTCGGCTTAGTCCCTTTATTAATCAGGGGTCATAAATCAGGGGTTATAAATGTATTAAATGTGACAAAATACGAAAATATCTTTAAATTAAATTAAATTAAACACTTACTAACACACAAAATAGATATATTTATATAATTCTTAAAAATGCTTTAATCTTTAAGAAAATGTTATCTACAACATGTATAAATAAATATAAACATAAAATATCAACAAAGAAAAACATATTGCAATATTAGGAAAATATAATCAGCAAATATAATAATTTCTGTAAATAGGTTATGGACTGCAGTATTTGTGCTATTTTAAAATATAGTATGATATATTAAAGGTAAACATAGCATTATATTTGCATTATAAATGCAAGACTAAACATTGCAGCATGATAAAAGGTTCTGTGTGTTTGATTATCCATAAAAGAATTATCAGAATATTTACACTGCAAAATATAATTTTGGTCCAGTTTGATGTTGTATTATATTACACTAAATAATTACACCACAATTCATAAGGATATGTAAGAAATCTTTTAGAATAAAAAACAGTAATTTTGGGAAATATCCATTTAAAATAGCATTGCATAATACAGAAATTTAAAGTAAATGACATTTGTGTGAAAAATGTAATATACAGTTGAAGTCAGAATTATTAGCCCCCCTTTGAATTGTTTTTCTTTATTAAATATTTCCCAAATGATGTTTAACAGAGCAAGGAAATTTCACAGTATATCTGAGAATACTTTTTCTTCTGGAGAAAGTCTTATCTGTTTTATTTCGCCTAGAATAAATGCAGTTTTTAAAATTTTTAAAACCATTTTAAGGTCAAAATTATTAGCCCCTTTCAGCTATATTTATTTCGAAAGTCTACAGAACAAACTACCGTTATACAATAACTTGTCTAATTAACCTTAGGGTTAGGGTTAGGCTAACCTAGTTACACCTTTAAATGTCACTTTAAGCTGTGTAGAAGTGTCTTAAAAATATCTAGTAAAATATTGTTTACTGTCATCATGGCAAAGATAAAATAAATCAGTTATTAGAAATTAGTTATTAAAGCTATTATGTTTAGAAATGTATTAAGAAAAAATCTTCTCTCCGTTAAAGAGAAATTGGGGAAGAAATAAACAGGGGGGCTAATAATTCAGGGGGGCTAATAATTCTGACTTCAACTGTATTCCAGTGATTTAACACTGAATTTCCATCATTCATTCCATTAGTCTTCAGTGCCACAAAATCCTTCAGAAATAATTCTAATATGTTGATATGCAGTTAATATGTCATGATCAGTTATTATTAGTGCCAATCACAAACAATGGCAATCATCACTCATGTTAAAAAGCTTTTGTTATCTATATTTCTACTGGAAATGATCCATTTCACTTCTCAGAGTGCTTCGATAAATGTGAAACCACTATAACTCCTGCCCACGTGAATATATTCTTCATATACATTTCTTTATTATATAATTTGTGCCATTATGCATTTTTTTTACTGTGCTTCTTGTACATTAGTTGTAAACACATATGCACTCCAGCACTAGTGAAGCATTTTCTTTCCCTCACAAATGAAACATTAACTACAGTATAAGTACAGATGTCTTACCTGCAACCCTAAGATGTCAATTCTTTGTAACTCTCATCCTGTTTTAAAAATAAAGGTCAGACATACAGAGTTTATTCCCCGAGCAGGTCATTACAGTCGTGTTGCTAATGCTAACACCAGGCCCGTGTCCCTCCTCACTACGACTGCGGACACAATTAAAGAGAAGCAGAGGGACTAACAAAGACCACGACTTTGCTCATAAATGTGTCGTCAGGTGGTTTCAGAGAGAAAGAGGGTTTGGGGAATTGACAAACGGTTGCGTGCTCAGCTAGCGCCGATCCCCTAATAAGACCACAGTTCTTTAGAGTTTGATTAGCCCAGTTAGAGGCTCATAAATGGACCTCCAAAAATGTGTTACTTCGAGAACAACCTTCATACTAGGAAAAGACTAATGAGGCATTTTAATGAACTAGTTGTCTTGCTGCTGTCTTTGCGAGGAGGGTAAAAGGGTAGGGGGTCAAGACCATTACCAGACGCGAGGCTGTTGGGTAATCTATTGACAGCCACTATGCAGTTCAAGTGCACTAAGACTTAATTAGACTTACATGTTTGAGATTGACTCGCAGATCTGTTGATAAGCTTTTCTGTGATACTACTGGCTATAATGAAGCATTGTGAGTTTGGCACTGGCACTGTGGATGGAATTGCATTGCTCCTATAGTCACCTCAAACAAACTCTTCACAGAACTTTGGTCTTATTGTTTTAGATCTGTTTATTTCTTAAAACTGAAGTGTGTCCTGTTTTATCAGTGTTAAATATCCGACCAATAGTAGACATGTGGTCAGCACAATGAAAATATATATTGATAAACTGATTGTAAAAAGCACATATCTGAAAGATGTGATTGTCAGAAATTGACGGCAAGATAATATTGATAATACTTAAGATATGACTATTAATGGATATTTTAATAACAGATATTGTGATCATTTATCAAACTCATTAAATCACCAAATTATGCTTTGTACATTTGAGGTGCTGTTTACAACAGTGTTTTAGAATAGGAACTCTTCTCATGCAAGCTGGTGTTTTTATTGCGTTTCAGAAAAATAATCTCTGTCCACACTACTCACGTTCACGGAGCATGTGCATATTTTGTATTCGCACTTGCAGTGTACAGGTTGGGTAATGCTCATATAAGAAGGGGACGGCAGTATAGTCCCGAAGACCAATAGTCCTGAAGACCAATCAGAGAGTGGACCACCAATCATCTGTGGACAGCCGTGCCATTTTCAAAAGTTTGCATTTCAGATTGTCTATTCTGAAACGAAACACCAGTGTTTTGAAATTGGGTGCAAAACAGTTTGGACTGAACTGTATTTTAAAACAATAATATTAAAGGGCACCTATTTTGTGCCTTTTACAAGATGTGTGAGAATGTGTCTGTAAAGTTTCAGCACAAAATACCCATCAGATTATTTATTTTATAATATAGAATCGGCCCATTTTGGTGACTGCAGTGGAGCTGTTATTTTAAAAGCAAATGAGCTGCTTCTCCCAACCTACTGCTCCGACATGCATGTCTGCTTTTCATCATGCGTTATGTCAGATAAACAGCAGTCAGTGATAGAGACAGACACGGATGAAGCTGAAATAAGGTCATTAGTCACACACACACACACACACACACACACACACACACACACACACACACCAATTTACATTTACTGACACCATGCAGTGGTTATGATCATAGCGGTTAAGAATTACATGGCGATTTTACTGTTTTTATTACAAACATGCTTTATTTTAAGAATGTTTTAAACTTATAAAATTCGTTCTTTGCAAAACATGGGTATACGTGTTATTATAGAAATATGGTGCCTTTCAATCAATTCGGTGACATTTGTTTCTTTTTCATTTTGCTGTTTGTGGGTTGAATTTTGACGCTCAACTGACTGAGATGTAACGAGAGAATATGGTCATTTTTTTTAAATAAAAGATTTCGCAAAATAAATTATCATTTACATTTAGGAAATACATAAAACAGAAATAAATAATAATTTCTTGTGCGGCATGGTACCAACTGAACCACGGACAGGTGAGGACCACTGACCTACACCACAGGTGTCAATTCTAGTTCCTGGAGGGCCGATGCCCTTCACAATTTAGTTCCAGCCCTGTTTCAAGACACCTACCTGTAGGTTTCAAACAAAACTGAAGGACTCAATTCGTTTAATCAGGTGTGTTTAATTAGGGTTGGACTAAACTGTACAGAGCTGCGGTCCTTCTGGAATGAGTTTAACACCTGTGCCCTTCACCATTGTGATCTAAAACCAGGCATTTCATTTCATTCCAGTTTCATTTTCCAATTTCTGTAAATATACATTTAACCACACCTATATTAGTTCATACCCCTGTAAATGCACCTACTGTATCTGACCAGTAGACACTGTAAAGGTTCAGAAGACACCTTTCTTGTAAAATAGGTGTTTCAGTATAAGCAGAATTAGACTCAAAGTGTGTACTGTAATAGATGCGTATACTCGCTTTCATTTTATCATCCAGGAATGCAATCTTGTTTTATATCAAAAACAGGTGGTATTTTAGAATCATGTTTGTTGAAATAACCCATCAAAGGTGACTGTAGGTCAGAATCTGCTGGTTATCCCTCAAGCACTGAAAGTTTGCTTGATAAATGTGATGCAGTTGAATTAAATACATTAACTTGGTCATGGTTTCCACAGGGCGTCACAGTGGCACAGTGGTTAGCACCATTGGCTCACAGCAAGAAGGCCGCTGGTTCGAGCTCCAGTTGTCATTTCTGTGTGGATTTTGTATGTTCTCTCCGTGTAGGTGTGGGTTTCCTCTTGGATTTTTTAATTTAAATTTTTTTTACTGTAAAACGTCATATTATGTGCAGTTAAACAGGGTTTCAATCATACGAATAATCAGAAAATTTCTTCCCAGTAGACAGCCGAGAACAGCTTCATATGTACATGTACAACAAGGTTACACAATCTGAATAAACACGGTATAATGCCAGCAAATGTTGGCATTGTTGTCAGCCAGCTAATAATCTAAAAACACTGTAAACGAGTCTCCAACATCTAACCAGAGACAGGAAGGAGGGAGGCAGAGATGCAGACAGAGACATGGAAGAGGAAAGAAAAGCATTAGACAGAGGAACTAAGAGCGAAAAAAAAAACATTAATTATTAGCCCCAGTGGGATCTTTTATATTCTGCCGAGCTTGGACAACACCAATTAATACAGCAATTATTATCCTGGCCTATAGCGAGGGGTTGACTAAGCTGCCTTGCCATCTGACGATCGCGTGAAGAGGGAGAGGCTTGCTGGAACCAGATTACTCATCTCACCAGAAGCCTCTTATTATGCATGAAAGATGGAGAGAGAGAGAGAGCGAGAGAGAGAGAGACGCACACAAACACAGGGTAATTATTTAGTCTGTGAATTTCAACCCAACAATCACTAATACACAGCCTTTCATGAGATAATAAGCAGTTTGCTTTCACCTTCTGGGGCTTGGAATGGGGCTAATGAGATGAATTAAGACTAAAGATGGTGGAAATATACTGTTCTTCCCGCTCGGTTAAAGAGCACTTTAGTGCGCTCGGACCTGTTCCAGATTCTGTTTCCTTTTATCAAGTACGTGCTCCTCTCACTTCTTCTTACGGTCTCTTCTTACGGCTCTCCTCTCAAGTTATTCGGCTAGAGACACTCATATATCCAGTTAATCTTCAGATACTTCGTCTACTTGGCCTGCAACAATGCTCTAGAGCCAATGCTTACCCAAGAATGGCTTTTGATGTTTGGACCTTACTGGACTTTTGGCATGGTGTCACAGTGAAGTAGATTAGATGGTAACTTTTTTGTTTCATTTCATTTGTTTCTAGAACATCACACTCAATTATTACATTCACACACTGTACATTCTTGCTATTAATGGTTCCATAAAGAGCCTGTAGCATCCATGAAATCAGTTCATTAAACAATAAAGTTCTTTTTGGAACAATTACAATTCTAGCAACTCCTAGCATGCATCTGAAATTGCATACTTGCCAATTATATAATTTGTGAAAAATAATATGTGGTCCAATTAGTATGTTTGAGTAAATACCTGGATGACCTATTACTTCTGACCTGATTCCAAAATGTAAATCTAATGAACACTTTATTATGCCATGTGCCATAAGACAGAATTTATGCAACCCAGGCTCATTCTGATTACATACCCCTGAATAGATTTCTAGATAGAGCAAAAGATGTCCCAGGAGATGCGTTTATTTGCAGTTTTTATTTTCGCGAATCCACCAAAGGCCGCAGCGGAGGTACGTCTTTTCAAATCTCAAATTTATCTCACGAGTGCCATTTGCAGCTGCTGTTCTCACATAAATCTACCAGAGGCCGCTGTTGACTGACTGACTTACTGACCGACCAACCAATCGACCAATCCCTCTACCCTCCCCCTTCCCTAAACCCAACGAATAGTGTTTTAAAAAGCACCAATTGACCCGCTTCTGTTTAAGTCCTACCCACTTTCTGGAACTGTTCTTCACCAGACTCGAACCCCTTTGTCGTGGTCAACTTCACACTGTGTCTTAAGTGCGCCGACAGACATGTTGAGTTACCATTCTGGTAACATCTGGTAACAGCGGGAAAGTCCTTCATACGGAGGTAAATGGTCAGCTGGTAAGCTTGAAAAGGACCGGTATCATACCGCCCCATAGAGTTCATTTTAAAGATGAAATGCAGCCATATGTAGCTCTAGCTACATAAATTGTGATCTCCAGAAATGTATATTGAGGTACGTTTTCAGAATGAGCCTATGTGGAATTTATGAATGGATGTAAAGAGACACAACTGACGATCTGCTGACAACTTCCTGGTGGTACTTCTGATTTCCATTCATACTCCTATTTATACTATATAGAACAGGGGTGTCCAAACTCGGTCCTGGAGGGCCGGAGTCCTGCAGATTTTTACTCCAACTTGCCTCAACACACCTGCAAAGATGTTTCTAGAAGGCCTAGTAAGAGCTTGATTAGCTAGCCCAGGTGTGTCTGATTGGGGTTGGAACTAAACTTTGCAGGACTCCACCCCCCTCCAGTACCTGATATAAAACATACTTTTCTAATGATTGTGAAGTACAGTATATCCATTTATTCAAATGTAATACCTTCTGTGTTCGAGTAGTATGCCATTTCGGACGCCGCTTTAGGCTCAATGCCAATTCAACCCCTTAGCCCTTCACCTTACCCCTACCCCTCATTTTGCACGTTCACATGAGGGGGTAGGGCGTCTCAATTCTCTTTAGCTTGAAGGTGTAGGGCTAAGGGGAAGGGCTAAATAACTCTCAAAACAGAGATTTTTCAGGACCACAGTCGAAACCAAGGGAAAGAAAATTTCCCAGAATACACCAGCTGCATGGCTGCACCCGGAAGTAAGAAGCACAAATTAGTATTTTTTTTGTCATTATTACGAATTTTTACAAACAAGCACATATTTTAATACATTCATAACGGGGTTCGTGTTTTACCGTCATGCTTTTTAATAAAACGCTAAAATAAAAATCGCTAACTTTCGCTATCTATAATCCATAATAATAACTCCTGTATAGCAGTCCCACAACATTCTGACACTCGATGACACTCGAATACCCTGTCAGAAAAGTCTAGTGGCAGGAAAAGAGCTTTTTACAGTGTCTGGTGTAATGTTAATGTTGATCTTATTGTCACATTATATCGTTATGATAACATGATATCGTTGCCTTCAGTGATTTCCTGAAGATAAATACTGAAAAAATAACGCAATAAGCAGTCACCATCGTCATCACATGATGACTTGTGCAGGTGTTGTAGTGTTTTAGGGGTAAATTTTGAAGGGGTAGGGGTACAAAAATAGAATTGGGATAGGGCTTTAATCTACTTTAACAAGTAAAATAGTAAAAGTTGCAGTGGAGCTGGAGTTCTTTAATCATATTTAATTCCAGTTTTTGTGTTATGCAACACTAGATGCCTTCACTTTTTTTATTTGGAATAATTGTCATTTAAAAATAAAAAACATGACCAATTTCTGTGTAAAAAAGATTGATAAGTGTTGATGCTTTGATTGATGTTGAAATGTTGATTGAACACGTTTTTAATCATTCCATTTAAACACTCAACCACTGTGGATGGTGCTGATGTTCATTACAACAGCACTCTTTCTTTAATATCAAAATAATCTTTTTATTTTCCCCCATTGCCACACCATTAAATAGGCTGTCCAATTAGATTTAATCTTTAGACCATGTGCCTGGAGCCGCTGCTGCAGGGTGAGATCGGTGATGCTGTAGCATAGAAAGCTGTTTTGAAAACCAGTAAAGAGAAATGTTCTGGAAAAGAATGGATGTTGAGTGTTTGCTATCGTTGGTGTCTGAGAACTTTTTGATAAAAGTCACAGTGACCACAAAACAATTATGATAAAGAAGTTCTGTGGCAAGGAATTGCTGATAAAATGGGAATTGGTTGTCGAGTCGTAAACATGATGGTTTGTGGGTCTGGTCTAGTATCAAGCTTTATTTATATTAATTAAAAAATAGTAATAATATCATTGGTGGCGCAGTGGGTTACACAATGGCTTCACAGCAAGAAGGTTGCTGGCTTGAGCCGCGGCTGGGTCAGTTGGCATTTCTGTGTGGAGTTTGCATGTTCTCCCCGTGTTGGCATGGGTTTCCTCCGGGTGACAGACATTCTGTTGTGGCGACACCTGATTAATAAAGGGACTAAGCCGAAAAGAAAATGAATAAATATTAATAGTAATAATAATAAAAAACTCTTCCACTCTGCTAAAAGAGGAATCCATCTCCGTTTGTGAGCCAACATTAATCTGATTTAGTCAGTCGGCTTAATACTGCCACCTTGTTTCCAGGTGTAAATTGCTTTGTTGGTCAAGCTTTTTATTTTCCGCACATTCATTTTCAGAAGGCGATCGATTCTACGGTCAATTCACAGTTTGTTTGTGATTTGCTTTGCTTTACCGCATTTGCTTTATGGAAAAAAGTCAAAATATTAAATGCTCTCTTGACTATTGAACATGTTTAGAGCATTGATGGTTCCATAAAAAACCCTTTAATGTTCAAAGTGTAAAAAAAGGTTTTTTACACAATTTATTTATACAGAACTGTTCACTAAAAGGCTACTTAAGCAACCAAAAATGGTTCTTCCTTTTACAATCTTAATTTTTAAGAATGCGCCATTTATAAAACTATGCATTCTCATGAAGCTGGTTTCTTAAATCTCGTTTTCTCAGTTGCTCTCACTTTCTTTCCCTCCCTGTTTCTCTCTCTCACCCCCATATATTTCTTTCTTTTCTCTCTTCAGGTGCTATTTTAAGTCCCCTGTCCCTGCCTGGGAAACATAGGCTCCGTTTCCTCAAGGCCACTGTAAAATCTCATCTGACAGGCAATGAATGCCCACTAGATGCTTGCATGTTATCTTGACATGGCCATGTTAAGCTGGCTTCACTGATGCTAAATGGATGTCATAAACCTTTTAGGAGACATGCCGCCTAATGTGTACTTGTGTAAAAGTGTTCGGCAGTGTAATGCATTTACGTTTTTATTTAGACCGAGGGGGAACTTGGGGCATAACAATGGCTTTAAGGTCCACACTTGTTAAACTGATCATGCAGGCTATGCTGAAATTTCTTCAAACCTTACAAAACACTAAAATAGCACTAGATATAAATTGCATAAACTTAATAGGAATGAACCGATACACAAATTTGTTAGAATTTACCATATTGTTGAGATGTAAAACATACTGTAACCATTTGCCTGATATTAATGTCTACATTTGTGCATAAATAGCTAAAAAAATCCCTTTCTGTTATAAAGTTATTGTTATAATTGCAGCAAACTGATATATTGCATTTAAAAAAATTTATTTGATTTGATGATGATACAGATGAACAGAAAACATAAGAATTAAATTCAGGTTATAAAAAATGTTCAGACATTTTCAGAGTTTTGTCAGGTTTTGACTTGCATAATGATCCTTGTTCTTTTATGCGTCTGCATATAGTTTATGTTTAGCTAATGATAATACTTCTCAAACAAAGCAAATTTGACCAATTAGGAGCAATTAAAATGGCAAATATGCAGTTTATTTGAACTGTTAATAGGTGAAATTATGACCTGCCTTCTCAGCTTGTCTAGTCAAGTTCTTTTCTGTGTTTTGTTCTTTGGCTGCCCTTCCTTCTGGAGAAGCTTCATTTATTTAAAACGGTGTTGTGTTGCACCCCGCGCCCCGGTACACAAAAGCAAAGACGAGCAAGGGACAGAGGTGCTGTCATTGTCACCGGCAGGTGTAGAATAACATCTCTTGAGCAGCTTGTAATTAGAGTGGCTGCTGTGTAATGAGGGTGCAAGATTCCTCCCTCTGTTGTTTGTGCCAAACTGGACCTGACTGTAGGTGCCCATCATAGAGGAAAACTGCAACAGCCAAGAGCATCAAACATCAGCAAATGTAAAGGAATGGCATTTTGATTCAGTAGGAATCTTTTCACTCTTTCCAAACCGTCTTGTCAAGAAATACTTCAAGAAAGATCCAAGGAACGATATATAAGAAGTATTAGAAAGCAAGCATACATTTATTCACTGACATTTGTTTTTAATAAAACTCTGATCATTCAACAACATTGCTTGTTTGCACTTGCAACACGTTTAATGGAACGGTAACACTTAAGCTTAGGTCACAATTCATGCTACTAACTACTGGTTTATTACCTGCCTATTATTAAGATATGAACTGTTATAAAGTAGTTGTAAAGGATGATCTAATTATGCATCCCTAATCCCAAAACCTAAACTCAACTTCTACAGTATCTTACTAATTATTAATAAACAGCAAATTCATATTAGGTCACAATTCATGCTAATAACTACTGGATTATTACCTGTCTATTATTAAGATATTAACTGCTTATTAGTAGTTATAAAGTATGATCTTACTTTTCATCCCTAATCCTACCCTAACCCAGCTTCTACATTAACACAAGGTAGAGGAGCACGGGGCATAAAGTAACGATTAAATGTAACACAGTTTTAAGGTATTTGCTCAGGATTAACCATGGCATGCTTCAGAGGTTTTCACCACAGTGTCGGCGGATGTCTTCCTGCCAATTATTGAAAAAGTTCGGCGAAATTTGGATGAGAAACAAAGGAGAAACAGTTTTTGCAGCATAAAAGCATTTTTTATTATAGTCAATATCTTTTATTTTAAAAAAATCTATGAAAGTTTGTTCGTGAAATTTGTTGTGATCACCGTCTTCTAGGCTAAAAGATGTAACCATTTTGAAAGATGTAAAAAACCACACAGTTACTGCCAGCCGGTTTTGAAGAAAACACGACACAGCGGGGTTAGTTGTAACAGGGTGTTACAATTAAGCCACACACTGTTGAACACCAATTAAACTAACACAATATTTTTTTAATTTGAGTGTAATGTTGAGAACTTTTTAAAGAAAATGATTTTTAATAGAATTTTTTTTATAGACAAAAAATATTTTATTGCTAATACTACAAATAAATGCATTGTATAGTAATGGATGATAATCCAAATAAATCCAATGTGTTTATCCAATAAATAAATTTACATACTGTGCTTTGTAGAATAAACAAGAAATTGAGCTATGTACAGAGAAAATATAGCTAATATTTAGTAAACTAAATTTAAATTAACTGTGTGTAATCTGCCTTTTTAAGCATGTGTTAACCCTCTGTCTGTTACAACTTGCCCCGCAGGTGGGGTAAATAGTAACATTTTTACTCCTGGCACTTTTAGCAACACTGCACAGAAACCATAGGTCCAGCGATCATACTTTCAGTGCTCATTTGTAGGAGAGGCTTGTGTTTTGTTGGTAAAAAACAAAAGGTTTGTCTAACCCCAATACTTTGTTTATTATTTTACCAAAACCAAAAAGTGTTACTTTGTGCTCCGCTCTCCCCTTCTATAGATCTTGGGTTTAGGTTTAGGGTAGGATTGGGTTTGCAGAATAAGATCATACATTATACCTACTAATGAACAATTCGTATGTTACTAATAGGTAATAATCCAGTAGTTACTAGCATGAATTGTAACCTGATACTAATTCGCTGTTTATTAATAGTGCGGTATCAATACCTATTAATAAACAGCAAATTAGTATTAGGTCACAATTCATTAGCAACTGGATTATTACCTGCCTATTATTAAGATACAAACTGTTCACTAGTAGTTATAATGTATGATCTTATCCTGCAACCCCAATCTTACCCAAAACCTAAACCCAAGTTCTATAGTACCTTACTATTGATAAACAGCAAATTAGTAGTTTATTAAGCTAGTAGTGTTAGTTAATGGTTTGTTAAAATTGTAACATAAACTAAAGTGCTACCAATTGAACATTTTTAATAATATTTAAAATGAATTCTCTTTATTTTATTGTCCTTTTTTGATAATCTTTTGACTAAATTTGCAGTAACATCAATGGACTCTAAACAAGTCTGGTATTGTGTTTATAGTCACTGTTGTGAGGTAGTTTTTCAAACCGATTGAAAAAAAAAAACCTTTAAAGTAACTGCAAGTGGCATAGTACAGAAGTATATAGTACTTAGTTATTTAGTGGAACACCTTCAGATCATATATATTGTTGACTAACTAATGTCAAGTTCAGACTGCATGATTTTAACCCCGATTTTGACTCGACGACAGGTTTTGAGAAATCACCGACAAAGGCCTGAACTCACAGGCAAATCGGTGCTTGCGCTTGTGCTCGTGAGTGAAAATCACACAGTATGAACTATCAAAGACGTGATCTGAGAGAATCGCCGATGAGTCGCCGATGCCTGTGAGATATTTGGTGTGCTAAATATCTGGAGCTGTCGGCGATTCAAATCATGCCGTGTGAAATGAGTTTTGACTGAAAATTACATCGGCGATCGCCTACAGCCAATGAGAAAGCAGCATTCACTTTTGTGTGTGTACCTGCAGGCCAGCGGGAGGTTGAGGGAGAAGTTAAAAGTGCTCATTTTTGGTTTATTTGGACCCAAGAAATGGAGGAAAAACTGGTGGAGGTTTGACAGTTTATACAGTGTCTGTTTGACGTTTCATACAGAAAGTTAAAAAAGAAAGTTAAGGAGAAATTGCTAATTCCCTTCAAACAGGTGAGCAAAAATGTACATTTTCTACCCCACTAAAGGCTTCTTTCTGGTTATGTAGTTAATAAAAAAATATATACTACGTGTTTTGGCTGTGAGACGTAGTTTGGACGAAGTTGTCGGTGATTCTTCCTATTGTAAAGTCATGCAGTGTGAAACCCCCTGTCGCCGATCCATCTTGCAGTGTAAACAAAGCAGCGACAAAACACTAGCCCAGATAGTCATGCAGTGTGAAAACATCTGTGACACGACTACTTTGAAAATCATGCAGTCTGAACTCGGCATAACTTTCAACTATTTTAAAGTCAGCCAGTGGTAAGCATACAAACAGAAGCAACAAAGATGGTTACTGTATCTGTACTAAACAATAAGAAATTATACAAAAGCTTCTGTTATTATGTGCCATGTCAGTTTTTCAATCACACAGTACTGTATGTTACACAGATATCAGTGCTAGCAATTCCAGCCAATGTTATGTATCATATGCATCAAACTGTTATAGCAGTGACATTTCAGAGTGTCTAATGGTATTCATAAAATTTCTGAATTCAATTTCGAAGTATTAATTTTTTTTTCCATAGTTTTGTTAAAATGGTGACATCATCCCAGCAGGCACACAACATCATAAATCATTAATATTTGGTTAGATTTAGGTCATGATGTCAGGTGACCAAAATTCAATGTCTAGCCAGCGTCTAAGGACAACGTTATTTTGACATCCAATAATGACGTCAAATTATGTGGTTGATTTTAGGTTGTGTTGGAAAGTAACCAAAATCCAACATCTGATAGATGTCATAGTGGTAACGTCCATGCAACGTCAAGGTGTAACATGATTAGACACTGATATTTGGTTGATTTTAGGTTGGACATTGGACATTGATGTCAGACTGACGTTGGGTTCTGATGTCAACCCGATTTTCATTTCCAAACAAAATCCAACGTCCCCACGACATTGGGGTACGTCAAAATGATGTCATGTTGACATCCTGTGCCTGCAGGGATGCATCATGTGTTCAGTCTGTAGGCATATGCCTGACAGCATAGTACAGGACAGGTATGTGGTGTTTCCAACCCAGGCTCATTCTAAAAAAACGTAAATGTGCTATATAAATTTCTGGATAGCACCAAATACGTCCCTACGTTTTTGCAGTTTGTGTTTTCGTGAATCCACCAGAGGCTGACGTGTATGCTTTTTCAGGTCGAAACTACCGGACTTTTACCGTTCGAAACTACTACTTGAGCTACCGGACAAACTGATGATAGCAGAATAGCGGTCAGCTGGTATAAGTGCGAAAAGGAATGGCGTCTTACCGACCCGTATTGTTCGTTTTAAAGACGAAATGCAGTCATACGTACCTCTGACTACATAATTCGTGATCTCTAGAAAAGTATATAGAGCTATGTTTTCAGTATCACCCTATGTTGGGTGTTTTTTCACAAAGCAACATTGCTAACTACTGGCCTGGCATGAGAAATGTAGTATTTTTGAATGGGGATTTGTTTGACAATGTCATCTGTATGTATCTTTAAAGCAAAAGCTAAGTTGGCATGCACTTACTGTAAAGCCAGCAGAATGTCATCAAATTAAACAAGATATAAATAAGGATGGATAAATGTTGCATTATGCAATTTGAGGGCATAAGTAAATGACACATTAAAGACACTCATGATTCATGAGATACAATCAACTGTTAATTAACAAATATTTACAGTGTACTAACATTAGTACTAGACATGTAGATGCGTACATTAACAGAACATCTAAAGGAGACCATCAAAATTAAGTGTTATCTTCAAATGAAGTACAAAACATTCATAAAAGTCAGCAGTGCAGATCAATTTAATAGTAAAAATCTCATTCAGACATCAATAAAAACCTTCCCTCCCAACGTTAAAGCTACCGCATGTATCCACATAATGTGTATACGGTCTCTCCCCTTAACTCTTTTTGCACTCCTGGCAAAATGAAAACTTCTGTCAGAGTCAGATTGAAATTTATATCAGTTTGTCAGGCACAAGCCAAAAACGATCTTACTCAACATTATTGTGATAAGTTTGGTGCCAGAGATAGAGGAGAAATGGAGGGAAGAGGGAGAGAAGTGCCTCACGCTTCGCTCACCAGATAAATCCAGAAGCCAAGATTCTCCACTCTCTCCTCCATCAGAAGAGCTCCCCAACCTGACCCTTCAAACAAGAAAAAAAAAGAAGAGAGAAAAAAAATCTTTTGTTGGGTTACTGCCTCTTTGCATAATGTTCAGCCTCCAGCTACACTGTGGTTCCAACTGCACACAATTTTCTCAGGAAAATATAATCGATCCTCCTCAAAATAGACTTGAACTGTCTGACAGTAGAGCAGCGCAGTGTTAAGCAATCTGGCGGTAACGCAGATCAAACGTAGGCGTGCTGGGAATGCCTTGCCCCTCGGTTTTGTTTTGTTTTTTTCTTTCACTTTTTTTTCTTTCCAGCACGTTGGAACACTCGAGCTGAGTTTGTAATTACAGAAACACAAACCGCCTTGTCATGAACAAAACCCCAACATTAGTAGTAGCTGATATGTTGATATCATCTTACACATAATGATGTCTGAAACCAGCATTGAGTCCATATCATTTTTTTGATGGTGAGCCAGCGCCAGCTACTAATTAAGATTAAATTAATTAACGAGTGCCATTGTGTTTGACACCGAGATGCGAACAATTGACAAACAATTTTCTTAATTGCCTAATAATTGTGCCTGATTTCCCAGTCATCTTCAGGCGAGGTGGAATGATTTGAGTTTGTGAAGGCATGGATCTTTGGAAATAAAGAGTTTATTTTAGAAAGTGGGTTTAAGGGTTATTTACTGCTGATTTTGTAATCAAGATGATCAGAAAAACAAAATAGCTAAATGATACAGAATATCATCCATATACTGTATGCACATACAGTTGAAGTCAGAGTTATTAGCCCCCCTTTGATTTTTTTTCTTTTATTAAATATTTCTTAAATGATGTTTAACAGAGCAAGGAAATTTTCACAGAATTTCTGATAATATTTTTTTCTTCTGGAGAAAGTCTTATTTGTTTTATTTCGGCTAGAATAAAAGCAGCTTTTAATTTTTTATTAACATTTTAAGGTCAAAATTATTAGCTCCTTTAAGCTATTTTTTTTTCGACTGTCTACAGAACAAACCATCATTATACAATAACTTGCCTAATTACCCTAACTTGCTTAGTTAACCCAATTAACCTAGTTAAGCCTTTAAATGGCACTTTAAGCTGTATAGAAGTGTCTTGAAAAATATCTAGTTAAATATTATTTACTGTCATCATGACAAAGATAAAATAAATCAGTTATTAGAAATGAGTTATTAAAACTATTATGTTTAAAAATGTGTTGAAAAATTCGTTAAACAAAAATAAAAAATAAACAGGGTGCTAATAATTCAGGGGGGGTAATAATTCTGACTTCAACTGTCAGTTAATTATTCCATATATATATATATATATATATATATATATATATATATATATATATATATATATATATATATATATATATATATATATATATATATATATATATATATAAATAAGAAAGAGGGGGATATTTAACAATACTGTTGCTTTGACTGTAGTGTTGATCAAATTAATGCAACCATGGTGATAATATGAGACTCACATTTTATATTCTGTATGTATTGTGCTCAGCATAATTGAGTACACTCCATTTTGAAAATGAATATTTTTATCTATTTCTCTGTTAATATAGGCAATGTATTTTGGTTCATTTAAACAAAACAGATTTATTAAACAGATATATTTATTAAAACAATATTTTAGTCACCAAACATATTTATACATAGAAAGATAATACAGTTAAATTCAAGCTAAATATTGCAAATAAATTGCAACCTACAAAATGTAAACTAATTAAAAATTTTTTTTGCTTCTCTTGATTTTCCCTCTTTTTAAAATTGTATTTAATATTTTTCTATAACATATGAAAAATACAATTTACTAGTTTTTGGACCGTTATTGTAAGATATTTTGTTAGATAAGCTCCAGATATGGCTTCAGTACTGACTAATCTAATGTATATGCACAATTATAATATTGTATATCTTTCCTATTAAAAATATGAATTTAAAACAGATTTGTGAGGGGTGTAACTTCCTAAAACTCACAGCAGAGTAAAAAATCTTGCTGTGTCCCTATCCAGAAGTAGCAGAATGTCATTGCGCAGTAAAGAATGTCTAGCTAAAATGTCAAGGGGATTTATTAAACACCTGGAAACCCTGGACAAGGATTTGCAAATGGCAGCAGGACTTAAATATTAACAACAACATTACCTGCACTAAATAAATGCACAGCCATACAGATGTCCATTTAATTGACTTGCATTCATTCCTTCTTTGTTCTCACATTTACTCAAGATTATAAAGCCCAAAGCAATGCAAACACAAACATGATATTTAATGTACCCTGAGCCTTAATGCTATTGGGCCTTGAAAAGCATGCCGACAGCCAGAGAAACAGTGCCAACTGTTGGTGACTTACTATAACAGCCAGACAGATTCACTATATATTCTCTTTACATCTTAATAATAAAAATGATTTGCTTATGTTGAGATGCTACAGGTTTTTTTCTACACCTGTATATTTAGGAGTTTGAGTGTTTTTCATAATATGTTTTTTCTTTTCTTTTTTCATTTAATGGAAAGAAAACTAAAATATACTTTCAAGTGTTTTCTCCTGAACTGAGCCATAAATCTCTACTTTAGCATCTCTTATCCCAATTTTATTCATATCTATATTATGTTCTATATTATCTATCTATATTATTATCTATATATCTCCAAAGTTTGTGTGCAGTTTTTTTAATTAAATTGTACCTCATTTGCATATTTTAATATACATTTTTAGAAACATTTTCATACAAAAATAAGAATAATGTAATCAATCAATTAGTGAAGTATGACATTAGTTTATTTCCCCCGTATTCCCCCTCACATTCCCCCACAAAGTTTGTGTACTTTTTATTGCAGTTTTTCTCAGTCACTTCGGTGAATTTCTCACAACACTATTTACATTTGCACAACAGTTAATGCATTTCTCAAAACAATTAGTCATTTGTGCACATCATATCAGTTTTTCATTCCGTCCAACAAATTGCAAATGCTTTTAGACATGCATCAATTACTTTTATACAACTCTCTGCTGTTTTATAACATTATCATTTGCTTATGTCATGTCAGTCAAAATTAACTAAACTTGTGAACGCTGAATAGTCATTCTAAATTAAACTAATAGTCCTCATTTCATTTCTTGAGTCATTATATACAAAAATGTTGAACTAGTTTTTTAAAATCTGTCAAGCAAATTTATAGTTAATTTATAGTTTTCACAGTACAGTATGATAAAGTGCTACACATTCCCATGCACTCTGTGAAAAAACTGACCTCTGGATATTATCCCATGTTAACCTGTAGTAATTGACCTTTGAAACTTGCACTAAGTTGACCTCTCCATAGCCTCAGTTGAAGTCCAGGTCTCTTATGAGGAAAAGGAGGACGTCTCGTTCCTAAAGCAAGGTGCATTCAAGACACTGTCACTGCCCACCTCCCTCATTGCTTGCACCTGCTAAAACATTTGAGGTATTTGCACGGCAGGGCAACACATTTGCTTTTCATTTAACCTGCCTGGCTAAATCTTTGAAGTGCAAAATGGCAGAGCCGCAAAGGTTTCTCTCTCTCATTCTCTCTCTCTCTCTCTCTCTCTCTCTCACTCTCTCTCTCTCTCTCTCTCTCTCTCTCTCTCTCCTTAATCATTTACCTCGTCAAGGCACATTCTCTGCAGCAAAGCTATCAAGCGGAAAACGAGGTTGGCCCACTGTTTTCCCTCCCTCCTGCTCTCTGCCTTTCATTCTGACGTTCTCTTTGTGGGAGACTTCATACTCAATCACAAAGAGAGGTTAGAGAGAGAGAGAGAGAGAGAGAGAGAGAGAGAGAGAGAGAGAGAGAGAGAGAGAGAGAGAGAGAGAGAGAGAGAGAGAGAGAGAGAGAGAGAGAGAGAGAGAGAGAGAGAGAGAGAGAGAGAGGAGAGAGAGAGAGAGAGAGAGAGAGAGAGAGAGAGAGAGAGAGGAGAGAGAGAGAGAGAGAGAGAGAGGAGAGAGAGAGAGAGAGGAGAGAGAGAGAGAGAGAGAGAGAGAAGAAACAGATCTCTGGGCTTGGCAGAATATGAATGTTGAAACTGACAGCATGGATTGAAGTGACATTGATCATGTTGGGATAATTATCGGATGCATTCAGATTTGTTAGTGTGCTTACAATCAAATTAATGCATTATAGGGAAAGTTCACCCCAGAATTTTAACATTTTAAATGAAAACAATATATACAGGCAAACTAAATTAATAGCCATGGCTCCTGATGATACATTGAAGACTTGAGAAACGAAATAGTTCAAGAGACATTATTTAACATTATTTACAACAGTTTTACCTTTAAGACCTCGATGTATAACCAGGAACCACAAGTATTTATTTTGTTTTGTCTGAACGGTGTGTTTGTTTCTTTTAACTCTCAATGTGCTGGTAACTGCTAACATGGATTTTAGGATTCACCAAGGACCAGACTTAAAATCTTCTTAAAGTACAATTAAACATACAATTAAATCTTAACATCTTCTTAAAAGTCCAACTAAAGAGAAAATATCACCTATCTCTCAAGTGTCTGAAGGTAAAAAAATGTTCCATTTTGGGTGAACCATCCCTTTAATGGATAGCAAGCGCATGGATGCTGGCTGATCAGAATGATCATAATGAGCCAAAGTGAGGATACCATGCTTCATTAAATTCATTTACTTGTGAAATCCATCATTTATAGGCTCATTTGTCAAAAAAAAATTGTTAAATGATTCTATAAATGCATATCTCAGAAATAAAGATACAGGAGCTGTCACTGGGGCAGTCCCTTATGCATATTTGTACCCAAATAGTCCACAGTGGTGCATATTAGTAACTGAATGTAGCTAAAAGTATGGACCCTTCAGGTACAAATATGCACCTTTTGAAAAGGTACTGCCCCAGTGACAGCTCCTATACCTTTATTTCTGAGAGTGTGGGATCTCATATTGTATGGTAAAATCCCACTATGTATGTCAATGCTATTTAAAAAATAAATAATAGCAGGATAGCAGCTAATTATTTAGTTTTTCAAGCATTTAACAGGAAAATAAACAAAAAATAATCTAAAAACTTTTAAAATATGGCATGTTATTTTACAGTTTTGTGCAGAATATTAATTCTGCTGCTTCTGGTTAGAATTTGGCAAAAAGGTGTTTTGGCAAGAGACGTGTTTTTTTTTTAACTATTTAATGTGTTGTTTCAGATCATATTTGATTTAGCAGCATAAACTGTTTGAAATTTAAGGGGGAAAAGATGTACACTGAAAAAATGATTCAAAAATGATTCCTTGGATTATTATTATTTTTTTTTTTAAGTTAAGTGGTTGTAAACAATTTATTTCTTTAAATTCAGTCGAAATAAATAAAGTTGACATCACCAAATTTAATTTGTTTGTTTAAATTCAACACATAAATAGTTTGCAACAATTTTGCAGACATCAGTTTTTTCAGTGTATGTGGAGGTTTAGTTATAATAGTGTATATAATGCAAAATATATAGCTATTATAATATAACAAATTGCAAGTGTATTAATAAAGAAATGGATAATAATCAATTCATTGTTGTGTTGATGAACGTGTTACTCTGATTTATTTAATTAAGTTAATAGATTATACATCCATCACATATCAAATGCTTTCTTTGTTTTGAGGTATATTTGACATAGGCACACAACAATAAATTAGTAATTAATAACTGTTACTCCAAAAGCAGTAAAAAGGTATTAAATTAAATTTGAACTAGTATAATTATATTAGTAAAATATACTAAATTATAACTAAAATTACTAAAAAATAAAATTAAACAGAATAAATAGTTTATTTATATAGCACATTTCACACACAATGGTAATTCAAAGTGTGTTACATAATAACAGAGACAAGTATAAGAAAATAAAAACAAAGAATAATAAAAAAAGATTAATTTAATTAATTTATAAATAAATAATTAATTAAACTTTGTTTGAACCTGTCAAATATATCAGCAGCCTGCACACACATTTATGAAAACATCTGCTAAATATCTATGTCAGGATGTTTTTCTTTTTCTCTCCTGTACATGTGACACGCTCCACACTAACATATTACCTATTCTTTAACATGCTAAATTTGCATGCTCAATTTAATGCAATCACTGCACCGCTAGACCACATCAGACCAGGCTATGGTGGAGAATTATAAACCTCCCTCTTTCTCTCCCTCTCCAACACTTCTCTTTGGTTTTAGATGAACACTACTTGACCATGTAGAGCCCCCGGG